>NC_046368.1:30531713-30781713 GCF_011125445.2 Fundulus heteroclitus | reverse complement strand
TCATTTTGGTTCTGATTGCTACAGATAATTAGCTGGTTTTATAGCTGTGCTAAATCTGGGTAATAACATGGTAATACATCCTCAGGCTATGAACTCAGCAAAATTAACGCGGAATCAGAGAACATTGAAATCTTATCTTTTTTTTTTTTGTCCATTTTGTTTTCAAAACTCTATGATAGAATGTCAAATTCTTTGTTACAAACTAAATAATGGAATCTGTGGTGATGGTTTCCAAACTTTTCATCTTCTAACCTTAAAAACAACAGCAAAGCGGTGAATCATTAGTGCTTGATTAATTAAACATGGGTATAACTTACACACAAACAACATCATGCGGCTTTTCTCATCTTTTAAGTAGGGTGTACTGTTTAACCCCAGTTTTTCAACATAACTATGCTTCCCCATTGTTTTTTTGTTATTCTGTCTAATTTCTGATCTCAACACTGTGACTTATTGATTTATTCATAATCCAAAGTGGTTTTGCAACCAACTGTGGGAACTAGTGATTTATGGAATTTATATGTTATGCTAAAACAAAGAACAAACCCAGACAATCCCAAACAGATGATCCCACATCAAATCCAGGGGAATAATCTGCTTTTTCTTCCAAGCTCTCGACAGACATTAAACATTCAAGTCAAATTGGGGCCTGAAAAGGCTGCTTTGTTGTTTCGTAATAATACATTTAAATATTTTTTTCTGGCATTTACTAGAGCATTGCAAAAAAAAAAAGGAAAAAAGAACCTATCGGACAATCTTTTGTCAGTCTTGACATGGACAGGAAACCAAACTTTTCTGAGAGTATAAGAACAGATGAGAAATTCTCAACAAAACGACTTTATCTCAATTATGGAGCTTGGTTTATTCGAATTTGCTCTCCAAAGAATTGTGAATTGTGTAAGCTGGTGTAACGCTGAGTTAAATGTTTGTAATTTTCTGACCAGAACCAACATGTGTGTCTTGAGTCCCTGACAGGCAGCAGTCGGCTCCTGCTTCAGGACACAGCAGCATGTGAACCCCTGTTCTCTGTGTTTCAGACGAAGACGCTCTGGAGGAGGGCCTGACTGTTCTGCACGCCGGCCTGCACGAGTTCGCTTTCAGCTTCAACCTGCCTCAGATGTAGGTGTCCACACAGAACGTATTCCGCTCTGCGTTTATTCTGCAACAATTCAATGAAATAGAATTTTAAAAATCTTAGGAAGGCTTGCAACAATTCGCATGTAGCGAGTTTCTTTGACAGAGCTAAGTATCTGAGACAGTTATTTGAGTGTCTGAAGGGGCCCCACACCTCCGCCTGGAGCCTTAACTAATCTAACTAGCCGTGTAAGGAGCAATTAAAACTAACTCCATCTCAAGCAGCTTCAGCTCTAAAGAAATATGGAGTCTCAGCAGCAGAGTGATTAAGGGCAGGGCTTGAATTCAGAGCGGACCACCCATGTTTTGGGAATCTCACCCCTCCCCTCGCCTCTCTCCCGCAGGGCTCTGGCCACTTCGTTTGAAGGGAAGCATGGCAGTGTGAGGTACTGGGTGAAAGCTGAGCTGCACCGGCCCTGGCTGCTGCCCGTCAAAGTCAAGAAGGAGTTCATTGTGTTCGAGCACATTGACATCAACACGCCCCTTCTGCTGGTAAGACCGGCTGCTTTGCTCTCAAATGATCAGCGTCTCAAAAGTGTATCGCCTGCAGCCTAATCAGACGGTGTGTGTGTGTGTGTGTGTGTGTGTGTGTGTGTGTGTGTGTGAACAGGCCCCGCAGGCTGGAACAAAGGAGAAGACTCTGTGCTGCTGGTTCTGCGCCTCGGGTCCAATTTCCCTCAGTGCCAAAATCGAGCGAAAGGGCTACACACCAGGTACGCCACGCCTCTTCTTCACATTCATCCTCCTCTTCCTCTCAGTATTCCCCTCTAAAGTTTCACCTGTGTCCCTTCCTCTCTCAGTCTGACAGACTGATCTCTTCTCCCCTCTCCCCCAGGCGAGTCCATCCAGATCTTTGCCGAGGTGGAGAACTGCTCGTCCCGCGTGGTGGTGCCCAAGGCGGCGCTGTACCAGACGCAGACCTTCTTTGCCAAGGGCAAGGGCAGGCAGATCCAGCAGCTGGTGTCCAACCTGCGCGGAGATGCTCTCCAGCAAGGCAAGAGCCAAAGCTGGGAGGGCAAGCTGCTCAAGATCCCCCCGGTGTCCCCCTCCATACTGGACTGTCCCATTATCAGAGTGGAGTACGCCCTCGTGGTGAGTGCAGGGTTCCCTGATTACTGCCAGATAATAAAACTGACTGCTTCGGCATTACAAAGAGGGAGGATCAATAAAAGTATATGCTTCTTACTTCCTTTTGAGACGTTAGGTATTTATGCACATGTGTAATGACTCTACATGCTCAAAATGAAGATTTTAATTAGAATTTTACTACAAAAGTAACTGTTTTGTATAGTTCTTATATTAAAAAGCTCTGATAAACAAAATTTGTTATCCTTGCCATAAAGACATGAAAAGAATACACAAAACCAGTTATTAACTACACTGTAGTACACACTAGGTGGCTAATTAAGTCTGTTTATTGCTCTTTGGGAAATTTTCATATGCTACTTATTTGCTCTCATCCTGTTTCTGTATGCAACAAAGGGGCTTTGCACACTTTTGAGACTCCCTCATCAGAAATCTTGAGTTGAGACGTACCTGCAGTTACTGCAGATTTAATAGATTTGTAGATAATTGTCAATTAGATCCCTCCCCTTTGTATTCAAATGCAGGTTTCTTGTGTTTGCTAATGGGATTTATGATTATGCTACACATGGCTAAAAGTATTAGCACCCTGTGTAAGCAAGTACAATTATGTCAAATTCAAAAAAAATTGACATAATTTTCATTTGACATAATTCAAAAATTTGACATAATTCTGAACTTACAGGGTGTAATCTAAAATTCTCACACATTTCAGAATTGCACCAATATTTTAATGAGTATGAGATTTTTAGTATTTTAGTGTTTTATTTATCCTTATTACAGTTTTATTGTATTTGCTATTGTATGATTGTTATAACTGTGAGGCACTTTGGTCAACTCTTGTTTTATTTATGCTTTATAAATAAATTGGGCATTGACATTTGAACAGGAGTTGTGTCTAAAGAAATTAGATAATATAGAATGTAATGGAATAGAATAGCCTTTATTGTCATTGTACCAGGGGGTACAATGAAATTGAAGTGGCTCGCACTGAGCTACCGTACACCACAGTAACAAAAGAAGTAAAAGCATTTTATAAAATTTAAAAGGGTCACCTTAGGATGTGAAAGATATTTAACACTTTTTTTTTTCTAGTTTGCATTATAAGTCATTAGCGTAAGAAGTTAGGAGTAACAGCTCCCCTTGTGGTATACGAGAGAAATAACAACTTAACGGAAACTTTAAAATGCCTCTCAGCAGCCAAAGAACATCAAATGTTATAGTTGGCCGGGATGTCGATGAAAATATTGTTAGTTGTAATTTGGCTCTAGACCATACAAGCTAAGATTAGCACCGCAGCACAGCTAGCTGCCACAGGATGATAGAAGAGTAGGTGATTAAAAGCAAACGGACATTTTTTGCCCCTAGCGGCAACCATATATATTATTATGGATATGTTATTGCTGAGAATGTTGCACTATTATTGGTCAGCAGCACAAGTCTGTAAAAGAAAGAGACAAAATACAATTACACCTGATAAACGAGGGAGCATCCACATCTGCGCATGCTGTGCGCTGTGTTAGTGTCTCTGCAGTCCTCTGGCAGGTACTCCTGCATGAGGAGACAAATGAAAACAAAATAAACTCATCAGGTTGATAAGCATACGTCAGTAACAGGCCAGTTACTCATTTATGCTGATGAAGTGTCGACACAGACTCATAACGTATCGTTCAGTGCTGATAAAGCGTTAAGGACAGCACACATGCATGGCTGCTCCGTTGTTTTTACTTCTCCGGCTTCTTGAACTTCAGCTCAGTTGATTTATTTTGGGTAAAGTGATATGAGGGCTCTGCTCAGAGCGCCATTGTTTGATGTTTTTACTGGAGAAAAGGGGAAAGACGAGGTTAAGATGTCGGAGGCAGCAGGGGGTTAGAGGCCAACACAAACAGGCACAAGTGGCTCCTGCTAACTTGAGAACATGTCTCTACCCCCCCCCAGGTGTACGTAGACATTCCCGGAGGGTTGAACCTATCGCTGTCTTTGCCGCTGGTCATCGGCACCATACCGCTCCATGCCTGCGCCAGCCGCACCTCCAGCATCAGCAGCAACTGCAGCTCCGTCACCTGGATGGGTCTGCCGGAGAGACCTGAGGGTACGTACGGGGGGGGGGGACACAGCGTGGGCATGTTTTCTGCTCTGACCCACTTTTGGAACAGAACGATATCTTACACCTGCTTTCTCCCCCCCCCCCCCGCAGCTCCGCCGAACTACAGCGATCTGGCAATATCAGAGGCTCACAGGCGGAACTGCCTGCAGGGCTGTGATAGGTCTGACGGGGTGGGAGAGGACCAAGGATCTGTGCTGACATACATCACAGAGTTCAGATATCTCCCCCCGCCACTCTACTCTGAGGTACAGGAAACCCACATCCACACAAACAAGCATGCCAGTAGTTTGGTCTATAAATGTAAACAACGCAAACCGAGGGAAACGCTTGTCGAAACACGCAAAACACACGTAAGATGTACTCAGAATACGTAAGATGCATTCAGAAAGATGTAAAAAAACAATGAAAACACACGTCTCTGACATTTCACATAAAGTTTAACATAGGAAGAGAAATATGTACAATGCCACAAAGCAAAGCAATTCCCTCAGAAGGATGGAACAAGCATATCTGCAAAAATGTGATGTGCAATATTTTTTGCTGCCTAGACATTGTAACGGCATTTGTTCTGCGAGTACAGCAAACGCCTTTTCTGCAACATTGTACCGAATATTACTAAATAGGTCAATATGTAGAAACTTTTGAGACTGCTCGTGCTTGGAAATAGAAGCCAACAAAGGATTCCTAGAATCTAATCCTAACTGGGGACAGGCATTGAGAATTAGCCTTGGCTAAAATGTTGGAGTGTGTGACATGATTCATGAAACACCCTTGTCCCTATCAAATAAACGAATAAATAAAAAAAGCTTAAGTAGTTTAACCTAATCGATTAAGATGCAACGAAAAGACACGCACTGGAGTATCCAGTCTAACATGTTTCGAAATGATGAAATCATTTGGACACAGTTTTTAGTTAAGATACATTTAAATCAGAGATGCATAATTCAGAGTTTTGTGGAGGATTTCTTATCTCTGCTCTTTGTTAAGTTTTGCAACACTTTTATCAGTCTTAGCCAATTGGGATTTTTCTTTCTGCTCAACAACGTTCAGAATATTTTCCTTGCCAAGCCTTCCTGCTGTGAGCGGTCATTAATTATTTCTACACAATGCAGAGGCCACGTTTAACCCTAGCCTGCTCTGTAGCAGCACTTATTTAACTGTGTTAACTGGGCTGCAGAGAGAGGAATCAGAGAATTAACGTATCCCCCTTCCTTCCTCAGGTGGACCCTTACCCTGACACAGTGGAGGTCTGTGGTACTGCGGATGTCAGGAGACCCGATATGTGTCCGTCCCGCTGAAGGGATCCTGGAAAGCGTCTCCACGAAGCAGACAGCATCCTCCTCAGCCAGAAGTCCCGCCTGACTTCTCCACAGCATGTGTCACTACAGACGTGGCTGAACCTGTGGACAGCCAACCCATGGAGTACACGGTGACCCATAGACGAGATGGACCAGGGTTACGTCGGATAAACCATTTCCTGTCCTGAAGACAGGGACAAAAAGGGACGTCCTCTGACGGCGCTGTGAAAAACTGCCCCCCCCCTCCCCTCCGCTGCTCAGAAGACGTCTCCTCCTGCCTCATGGGGAAGTTTGCACATGCCATTCCAACCGTTCCCCTCCCAGAACGCCGCAGCTCGACACGCTTTAGCAGATCTAAACTCTGTAGTACTCTAAATGGCACATAACGACAAAAGCTATCTCCGCTGAAACGATAGCTGAGCTCCTGACTCAGGCCTCAAGGTGGAATCTGTCTCTTGTTGGGGAACCAAGGTGAAATTCTCTTCCATTCTGCGACACAAACCACAAAGAGACGACGACCACAGAAGCGTGTCGCATCAACGACCAAGGGCTTCAAGCTCAAGTTAAGTGTGAATGTGTGTGTGAGTGTGTGTGAGTGAGTGTGTGTGTGTGTATGTGTGTGTGTGAAGGCTACAGGGTGTGTGTCTACCTAAACATTGAGACAAAGCACAACTCGGACCAACCCAGACAGTACCACGAGTTGCCTGTTGGTTTCTGCTCTGAGATGAAGCCTGTGTAGCTGCAGATTCTTCCACAACACAGACGGACGTTAGAAAGCTTCGGCCTCGCAAAAAAAATAAATAAAGAAAAAAATATCAAGAAAAACAAAAGACAAATGTTTACAGATGATTATGTCAGATTAAGAATGTTCAAACACAATTTCTTCCACCTAAAATTTCAGATTACCAAGTGCAATATATTTTTTTATATCTGAGTTTTTTTGCACTAGTTTTTCATGTACTCTGTTGCTGTTTATTCCATTTTTGTGCATTATATATTATTGTCATGATCTCGTTGCTTTCACGATCAACTTTGGAATAAATAAAAAGTTTATTTTCTAAAATAGTCTGATGGCTCAGTCATTTCGCAGGTGAGCAGTAGCTCGATAAAGGATTTTAACCCTCTGAACTTTTACACATTGTGCCAGAGACCGCGATGCTTTTCATTGGGCTTTGGTTTGCTAAGCCACTGGATGTGGAAGAGTGCCCAGCTAGGGGTGATACGATATTAAATGAATAATTCTGGTTGCTTGTGATCAACTCATGTTTTCCATTAAGGGTAATGAAAATAAACCTAGCTGTCCAAAAGATTACTTACATTTTACTAAAGGCATATGGACACTTTTAAAGGTACACTATTCATCATGTCAGCAGTTTAACTTCGGCATCACCGTGTCTCTCTAACATGACTGCTTTATCCCAAAATGATCTGCAAAAGGTAAATGTAAGGAAACTTCACGTTATAAAAAAAAGAAAATCTCTTTTAGTTAAAACATAGGAAATAAAATGTCAGGCTTTCAAAATTTTCTTTGTATCGTAATTGTTAGACCAAACACACGTTACATAAAACTCATGTTTTATATGTGTGTAAAATATATTAATTTTTATGTTGTAAATGGTATGTTCAGAAAAATACTGACTTTGTTGAAGAGGTAGAGGCCTCAGAAATATTTGTATCAAAAATGATACATTTGGAGTGATAGGATCCATCCTACCTAGACGTTTCTTGCATTTCATCCACAACAGATGATAAAAGCAGAAGAGCCGTTTGAGTAATGAAGACATGGTGGAGCAGTTTGAAGCCACAGATTTCAGCAGGAAGCCACGTGTCGCTTGCCGTCCACGCTGCTTCTGCTTTTAACCGTGTCTGTTCCAAATGAAATCGCTCTACGTCACACAGACTTCCCTTCAGCTGTATTTTTGCTCAGAGCGCTAATTTACAGCCACAATGGAGGTTTGCAAGGCAAACGCATCTTATTGCTGCCCCTCTACATAATCCGACCGTGATCCGTTTAATACAGATGCAGGCGGATTTGCAGTTATAACAGTTCAAATCTATCCAACCACAATCAGATTCAATTGATCATAAAATATCCTCTCGTGCAGATTCACTTCTGTTCAACCTATGGCCAGCTCAAACTCACCACCCCGCTTTTCACCCAGATAATCCCAATGCTGCTTTGCTTTGTATCAGTCCATTCTGACGCCACATTCTAATCACAGATTTTAGTTGGTGCACGCGAAATGCGTCAATCTGCCGTACAAGTCGCTGAGAAATTCCTTTTTATGGCTTCTTACGGCAAATGGAAATGATTTC
Source organism: Fundulus heteroclitus (assembly GCF_011125445.2). Lineage (NCBI taxonomy): Eukaryota > Metazoa > Chordata > Actinopteri > Cyprinodontiformes > Fundulidae > Fundulus > Fundulus heteroclitus. Next base: position 30,773,775 of record NC_046368.1, on the reverse strand, counting down.
TGTATACATTCTTATATCACAAACGCTAAGACTTGAACAGGTGTGTGCCGACCTTCAAGATCCACTTTGGTCCCACTTCCATAAAGCCAGTGCAATTTCCTAGGAACTGGATTATCTGACTGAGCCCAAAGCAGCTTGAACTTGATCTTTCATTGACATCTCAGCACAGATTATCATTAAAGTGATGTTTGTTTCACATGGAGTGCTTTTGTTTCTGATACATGAAATGCATCTCTATGACATTTTCTAACTTCTAATTTGGGACGTAAAGGAAGCAGAAACAGTTCTTTCAGCTAAACCTTCAGATCAACTTTCCCCACTCCGTCAGGACACAGCAGGCGTCTATAGGAGTGCAGGGCAAACATTCAGAGATGGCAGAATCAGGGAGGGCAACATATAGGGATCAATGGAGCGTTTGGGAAGCAGTTTTTCAGGATCAGGAGGAGCTCCTCATCAGCTCCTATGAAAATATATCATCTTCACAAATTTTCATGTGCCTCCGACCACTCTGTTTTAATTTGATCCCTAAGAACGCAATGCACTCACGTACCAACACACACACATCCTTGTTTAACTTACATAGTGAGGACTGCGCCTTAACTTCCAAAGACTTTTATTCATCTTCAAGCCTTTCTAACCCTAACCCATCCTGACCCTAACCTTTGCCAGTTTATACCTATCCCTAACCTAAAGCTAAACCTTATGAACACCATAGCACTAAACCTAACCCCCAGCCTCGGAATAAAAGTGAGGACCAAAAAAGGCCCTCACTTTACATCAGAGTCCTCACTTCGCTAGTAAAACGAGCAAAAAGTGTTCTCGTTCAGCTTCAAGTACAAGAACACACACACACACACACACACACACACACACACACACAAATGATGAGAGGTCACATGAAAAATGTTTTGGCTCTGTTATACAGGCTCCTTGTGTACGGCTGATAAACAGAAACTGGTTTGAACTGGCTGGTGGAACAGGGAGAGGCAGCAGAGAGAGCAGAATAGCGTGGCATTGTCGTGGCAGCAGGGGAAGAAACGGTCTGGGACGGCAAATACCACACGGCGCAACGCAGAGGAACAACTATACATGTGAAACGATGAAATGATGGAACTGAAAAACACACCAATAAATATAAAGATACTAAATATTATCTGTATAGAACGTGTCAACATAGGTATGCAGGGAAGGCACTATTTACCCAGTGAAGACAAAAAAACACTATTATCCAACACAGTTTAAGTATGTAAAGTATGCATGTTTTGTACTTTGCTCAAAGACAGCTTTTCCTGTTTAATACTATTCTAGTAGATTCCCTGTTTGATACATCAGATATTGCCACCTGCAAACATTTTCATGGTCCAGTTTATCACTGTCCAACTCTGCAGGATTTTGTTTTGTAAATGACCAAAGCTTCTCATGCAGAGCTTTTTGACACTACAGATCTGTTCACCCATCCATCCCGCTCTACATTCACACGCTGACAACTTCCAGTCCAGTGCGCTGCCCAAGGACACTTCATTATGAGGCCGGGGAACACTGGACTCTCACTAGCAACCTTCTGATCGCCAGACTCGTCCCACTGAGCAACAGCTACAGCACTTGCACAAAGTAGTGCATTATGGGGAAGTTATAGAGAATAGATGAGAGTTGAATTTTAAACTTGTTTCACAAAGAAAAATATGAGCAGTGTGGTGTCCATTTATATTCAGCGTTGCAGAGTCAACGCTTTGTAGAACCACCTTTTGGTACCGTTAGAGCAGCAAGTCCTTTGGGGATTGGCTAGGGATGATTTGTGCTAAATAAAAACATCCCCACAGCCTGATGCAGCCATGACCATGTTTCCCCATGGGGATGGTGCGCTCTGTGGAAATGTGCAGTATTCCTTCAGACGTAACATTTTGCAGGTATGTTTTAATTTTGGCCTCGTCACGGTAGCAGACATGTCTTCTACGCAGCGTAACGCTTTGCTTTACACCTGCGCTGTGGATGTCTGCAGCATCTCCAAAGTCACTGTCGGCCCAGCGGCTGCTTCTCTGATTAATGCTCTACTTGCCAAATTCATTCCTGACAGCTCGGATGTTATTTTGCAACCTAACCCTGCTTTGAACCTCTCCACGGCTTCCTCCCTGACCCGTCTGTTGGCTTCCTTGGTTTTGATGATGCTGTTTGTTCACTAATGTTCTCTAACAGAGCCCTGAGGCCAGAGCCAGAACATAGAAATGCAAACTCGCACACTTTTAATTTGGAACCCATTTGGAAACCATGTAACATTTTACTTTGTAATGGGCTTCTAGTATTTTTGTGTCACAAAAACAAAAAATCCACAATCCCATGCAAAGAATCCCTAAACATTTTTTTTTTTTTTTTTTTTTTTTTTTAAAATAATAATTTTTTCCTTCCTTCTTGTCGCTGACCTTCAGGAGATGAGTTCCTTAGTCTATAAGATAAGACTGGAGCTCACTGGTCTGATGTTTGGCAAAACACAGACAACTAGGAGACAAGCAAACCAGGCCAACAGTGTCAGCTCTTTGGGAACAGCTCTGCTTCTAGATGCAGAATAAACAAAGGTACACACAGCAAATGTAACCAAAAACTGAAACTTTCGCATGGAAAATGGCAGCTAAAAGAGCAATACAGAGCAAATAGCATAGTTAAAAACTATGCTGGAGACAAAAGACACGAGTAAAGTTGTAAAACTGTGCAAATTAAACAGAAACACGACCAAATACTGGAACCCACTGAAGAAACTGGAAAAAGATTGAAATTTAAAAAGATTTTTTTTTAAAGAGTAAAATCTCACGATGTTGCAATATTAGAATATGTTTATCTGAGTCTGAAATCTGCCTTTGTTTGTTTTGCTGCAGAAATATGATATGCTGTGAAGTAATTTTTGCACAAATGTGTTTTCTATACAGCTCAAGCGGAAGTCGGTCAGGGAAAGCAAACAAGAAAGTGGGACAAAAATGCCACATCTTTTAGAAAGTTCTACATGCTATTACGCAAAAAGCTGTTTTAGACTTTTAAAATGCAATTTGCGCGAACATGTGACGTGTTTGCCTAACAAGCATATTCATGCATATATACAGTACATGCACACACTGTTGGCTTTCATGCAAGGTGCCCAGCAGGAATGTGGGCTGCAGGCCAATCACAGCCTGTCCTTGACGGCTTCTAAACAAAGCTCGGGTTGGTACGGCGACGAGCTCGGTCCGTTCACTTCGGCCATACGCTTAGTCCGGTCCAAAGCCCCGAATGCATTACGTGTGTATATGCATTCATCTGACGATACCCTCCTTTAGGTGTAAAACTGACAGAATGATCGTACTGTGGTGAGCTTTTCGTCAGCAGGCACTCTGTTGTTACTGTAAACACTTCCAGAGATATGGGCAGTCAGTGTAGGGGAGGCACACATCCAGACCGGGAGCACCAAATCGTCTGACATGTCAAACCAAAGATGCCTTCTTTGCTGTAAATACACTCAATACACTGGATGCCCCTACATGAGATCTGAACACTGGAATCATGATTTAGCAGTTTCCTAAAAGTCATTTCTGATTCCCTAAACTTGCTGCTGATGGAACTAGAAATACTCTTACTGGTCTGCGGCTTATCCGGGTCGCGGGGGCGGCAGACTAAGCAAGGATGCTCAGACTTCCCTCTCCCCAGACACCTCCTCCTGCAGCTCTGGGGGAAGCCCAAGATGTCCCCATGCCAGTTGAAGGACATGGTCTCTCCAGCACGTCCCGGGCTGCCTCCTGGGCTCTTCTCCAGGTGGAACACCTCCTGAGGGAAACCTCCTGGGGGTATTCTGAACAAATGCCCGGGCCACCTCAGCTGACTCCTCTCAATGCAAGGAGTCAGGGATAAATCTAATCAAGTTCAGCGAGCAACATATGCCTACTTTCTCAAATACTGCATCTAACTTCCCTGTAAAAAAAAGCACAGCCTTGTGGCTGCACACAGCTCTGCAGGGTGTGCATTCACTCCAAGAACAGTTGCATTGAATTTTAGGGGCAATGCACTATGATGGAGGGCCTTTTTTGATGGAAATAAAAAGCTCTCTGATAATTTATTGTTCATGGTGAACATGTCGTTGTGGAAGAGAATCTGCCTGGCAAAGTGCCGAGGAGGAATGAGTGACCAAGCAGGGAATGTGGCGCGCTTTGAGACAGAGGCTGGGTTCCCGAGCAGTTAGCTGGGACAAAAGCGTCTCAGATGATTTTGCTTTTTTTTATCTCACTAGCTACTCCTCTGATTCCAGATGGATGTGCTAGTGGTGCTGGAAGCTACCATCCTTCCATCCATAAAACAGCGCAGTATGTGCCTGAGGCTACAGTGAAACCAGAAGTGGCGATGGAAGTAGTGGGGGCTGCCACCACCTATTGATCCACAACTGTTGGTTACCAATCTGAACTGCACAAAGGCCAGAGACAGAAACGCTGCTGAACATGGAGCTGCATACAGGACTGTCTCAGAAAATTTGAATATTGTGATAAAGTTCTTTATTTTCTGTAATGCAATTAAAAAACATGAAATGTCATACATTCTGGATTAATTAAAAATCAACTGAAATATCGCAAGCCTTTTATTGTTTTAATATCGCTGATTATGGCTTACACCTTAAGAAAACCAAATATCCTATCTCAAAATATTAGAATATGGTGAAAAGGTATACTAGTAGGCTATTCAACTAATCACTTGAATCGTCTAATTAACTCGAAACACTGCAGGGTTTCCTGAGCCTTGAAAAACACTCAGCTTGGTTCAGTAAACTAAATCACAAGTATGGTAGTGGTTAAGAGACGACATAAGATTCTCACAGTAACTGGTGTACTGACCATGGCATTACTGTCCTTGATTGGCCTGCCAATTCCCCTGACCTGAACCCCATAGAGAATTTGTGGGGTATTGTGAAGAAGAAGCTGAAAGACACCAGAGCCAACAATGCAAATGAGCTAAAGGCCGCTATTGAAGCATCCTGGGCATCCATAACACCTCAGCAATGCCACAGGCTGATTGCCTCCATGCCACGCCGCATTGATGCAGTAATCTGTGCAAAAGCATTCCCAACCAAGTACTGAGTGCATTAATGGACATTTTCAAATGTTTGATTTTGTTTTGCTGTTATATATATTTTTTTTACTTGGTCTGAGGAAATATTCTAATATTTTGAGATAGGATATTTGGGTTTCTTAAGCTGTAAGCCATAATCAGCGATATTAAAACAATAAAAGGCTTGTGATATTTCAGTTGATTTGTAATGAATCCAGAATGTATGACATTTCATGTTTTTTAATTGCATTACAGAAAATAAAGAACTTTATCACAATATTCTAATTTTCTGAGACAGTCCTGTAGAGTTCTAAGGCCAAAAAGGAAGAAAAGACACGATCATTAACTCCAATAAAAAAACACCTTGCTCCTGCCAGTGGATTGACTTGCCTGTCCTTCCTCGTCTCCATCCAGTGAGACCAATTTCTTTTCTAAACATTCTCAGCTACAACAGCCTGTGTCTCCCCATAGTGGCCACCCAGCTGAGTTTCAGGACAGGTAACCTTTATACAATAAATATCTCTTTGCTTGCAAACTAAGTGTTGCTTGCACAAGGGTCTATTGGAAAATGGAGACATCCTAAGTGTGGATACTGACGTCTGGTTTGGGTTCTCTGGAGTTCCAAAGCCTTAGAAAAACGGCTTCATAAGCACTTCCAGAAGGGCCGATGTAAATTATTCTGTAGGTTGGTCATTAAAGGGGATTATGAAATTCCCTTCCAAAATATGCAGCTAGTCAAAGTCAACACAGGAGTTTGGTTTGGAAAGATGTTTTTGCCTAGAAATGTGAAATAATCACTTGAAAATCACATTTTGTCCCCGGGTTATCTTTGATGTTTAAATTCGTTTGATAACCTGAAACAAATACATGTGACAAAATGCAAAAGCAAAAGAATTCTCTAAAGGGGAAATAGCTTGTGTTTTAAAATGTTGACTCATGACGTGTTAAATTATTACCTGGTTATGTTTACCTTGTCAAGAAGCGACGTAACTGCAGTGACGGACTGTCCCGCAGTGGAAATGTTGACTCTGAGCTCATGCACACATTTTTATGGTGCCAGTGTTACTGCTGGTCCACAAAATGTTCCGTAAGAATGGCTCTGAGAACGCGACAAAAATTCTGAAGTGTTCGTCCGATCTTCAAATATCATCTGTGAGAGATTCCAACACAAACAGTGGGCTTTCTGATGTTGCTTTAAACAACAGCTACTAGAAACAAAGGTCATACTCTGAACCTGCAGTATAAGTCTGGTTTAATTGCGCTACTTTAATTCATGAACTCAGAGGTGGCAACCGCTCATGTTATGGTTCTGCTACGTCAGTCATGCTTGAACTGGGTGACCTTTGAGGGCGGGTGTGGTGGGGGGTGGGGGTGGGGGTGCTAAATCTTATCACTAACCAATGCCAACTCAGGAGGCCTTTCACATGAGACAAGCACATATTTAAAAAGCAAGAAGAGAAGTCAGGGTTTCATTTCAAAGAAATAATTTCTTACCCAACAAGTTTAATGACCAATAACCAGATAGCTGTAAATAACCGGACTTAGTTATAATAAACAGCACCCATCATTTAATGTGGCATACTGTTTTTTAGGAAGCATCAGATGCAGTTCGCAGTCTATCGCCCTGCTGATGAAGTTGCTCATGATGCCATCTAGTGTTCAGTTCTTTTAACTCTTTTTTTTCGTGTGTCAGCCATCAACTGTTACAGAGGAATCACTTTTATGAGTTTTTATTACAGCCGATAAGAAGTTGAGCACTCTGGCGAGATTGTTTAAGCTCTTTAACAACTACTGGTTTCCTTTTTGGCCTTTAAGAGATTATCTTTCCTGCTTAGATATCAGTGATCAGCATATTTGCTCAAACATGTTCATCTCTCCCACTGCAACAGAGGCAAAGTTAAACCCAAAACTAGTCATACCCTGGGCAGATCTGTGATACAGGCATCAGATGAGATCAAAACCATGTAAAAAGAGCATTCATTTAAAAAAAAATGTACAGTATTTTCTGTGATGTATTAAACATCATGTCAAAAGGTATTTTTGCAGTTGTCCTGATGCATCTAAATAAAACAGGTAGAAAAATAATAAATAAATAAGTAAGTGAAATAAATAAATAGAATAGGTTCTCTTTGTTGAAACGTTTTACCTCTTCCCCAAAAGACGTCTTCAGTTTGTAGAGTTGTAGGTAAACTCAGCCTTATAAAGCAGTGCCTTTGCATATTGGATCAACAAATTTAAGCGTGACAATCAAAACTAGTTGTTTGCATGCAAAAGAGGACCATCAGGCTACCAACTTACTGTTAGTGCCCCTGGGGGCTGAGTCATGCTCACAATAACATTAACAATAGCATTGTAAAAGTGGGACAATTGGACTCAGGTTCGTTCCCATATAGGTTCATCCTGGAAACAAACAGCTCAATAATTATTCAACAAAACATCTCAACAAACTGTGTACTTACCCATGGTAGAAAATCAGATATACAGCAAACAGATAAAGTGAAACAGCGATCTTCTTTGAGCTTTTTTCTGAGCATCCACTGCAGCTTTACGTTTACTGCCCTGATTATTTATACTGGCGGAACTTCCATAATTTGTTGTATACACTCTCGAATGAATACTCGTGAGTCTGGTGGTCCGTAGAGGGACCCCCTATGGAGCCAAGGAGTCAGGAAAACAATCTGTATAGTGCGTGGAGTTTCAGACCTAAGCTGTGTGTGTTGGTCTTAAGGCCCAAACCACATTTCGCCTGCTGACACACTGCACTCATAATACAGTAGCTTTGTTCCATATCCTTGCTATTTGTTATTTATTTTTTTCAATTATATTTTTTTATTTAATTTTTGTTTAAAGAAAAAAAATTACAACAAGGAACAAAAAACGAAACATGATAGCATCGGTAAGCTTTTGTAACCTACGGTACAATGCAACAGTAATGTTCACGTACGTATACATCCATACATGCACCTTTATCTAAATCTATTGGGTATCAACAGTTTTTATCCATGTGTCTTTATTATTTATCGAGGAACTGCAAAGGCATAGAAAAAAAAATCAGAAAAGTCATTCATCTTCAGCATCCACTAGATTAAAATCTTTGATAAAAGGACCCCAGATATTTTCAAATGCTTGCTACTTTAATGCTTGCTAGATTTAACAGCGTATGTTTAAACTGAGCCCGGTTCTGCCGGAGGTTTTCCTTCCCGTTAATGGGGAGTTTTTCTTCCCACTGTCGCTTCATGCTTGCTCCGTATGAGGGATTGCAGCAAAGCCATGTACAATGCAGACGACTCTCCCTGTGGCTCCACAGTTCCCCAGGAGTGAATGCTGCTTGTCGGGACTTTGAAGCAATCAACTGGTTTCCTTATATAGGACATTTTTGACCAATCTGTATAATCTGATTGAATTTGACTTTGTAAAGTGCCTTGAGATGACATGTTTCATGAATTGGCGCTATATAAATAAAATTGAATTGAATTGAATTGAATTAAACCACTGTACCACAGTTAGGGCCATGGTTCTGATATTTTTGTCTGTGTATCTTTGTCCTTTCTCTCTTTCTCTTACTCTGTCCCTGTTATTCCTTTTCCTGGCATCAGTTTGTACATAATTAACAGCAATGAAATAAATCAAGGGTCAGGCGTCAAAGGAGAATTTACACCTATAAATCCTCCCTTGGTAAAGCAAATTTGTTTGGCATAATTATGGCAGCCAGAGCCCCATTCTGCTTGACATGAAGCTGGATATAACAAGGTGGGGAAACAAGTGTTTCTACCCTTCTCAGTAATCATGGGAAAACACCTAATTAGCACTGCAGCAATCAAACCTTACAGATAATAGCTAACCAGTGTTTGACATTTTTTAATTTTTATTCATGGGCTCCAAAACATTAAGGAGTTTCCTTCAGTTAAAATACATAATTTTCTGCTTATTTTACCTTACAGAACAGATTAAGTTTAGGAAGATTACTTAGATTTACCACAGATTTTCAGCTGAATTTCATGTATATATCATTTCATTTATATATATAATTTCATGTATATATATGTTGATAAATAGATGCGTGGTGCGATAGAAAAAAAGGGTCAATAAAAAGTTCAACAGAAGAACAGTTTTACTTCCTTTTGCATTTTAGCGTATCATGTGGGTTTATACTACAGTCATTACATCAAATTAATTACAAACGCAGACCCAGGAATTCTCCGCCCCCTTCAAAGAGTTCAAAGAGCACGTGTTGTTGTTTTTGTTTTGTTTTTTTATTTGCAGTTTTGGTAAAAGTTGGTTGAATAAAGGGTTGAGTTTGAATTCAGTGTCTGTGTGTTCTTTATCCAAAATAGGTAATTAAGAAACAGCATAAAATGTCCAGGGCTGCACTTAAAGGTAGAGCCGGTGATTTCTCCAGAAATGTAGGTAAGAAACGCCCAAGTCCCTTTACTAATAACTGTCCATGCACAAGACCATCTTACCTGTTCTTCCGCTCCTCAAGGGGATCACGTGAAGAAAATCTCCCAAATCCACTCTGGTCTTATTTCTTTCTACTGAGGCTTTGCTCTTCTTTTCATAAACATGGACGCAGTTGGTTTCTAGCAACTCTCAGCCATTTTCAAAGTATATAGTGAGAGCAGTGGAACCATAGACATCATAAACGTAGACGCCTCGTCGGGCGGTTTCTGCCTATGCTGGGGATGCGTCAGAGCGTCCGCCATGTTGAATGTGGCAAATCTGCAGCTAGACTCAGTCACTTAAACAGTATCAGAGGGACTTTAATCTGAGAATATACTTTCTATTCGTAACATTTTTATTTTTATAATATTACGAGTTTATTTTCGTATCCCTCTTGGCTTCATTCTCCACTTTATTCTTGTAAAGAATAAAAATAATTAAAAGAATCTAACCTGGCCCCATTACTCCAGGACTAAGACAGGGTTTATACAGGAATGAGTAACCCTAATTTAATGCTTTTTAATGCTCGTAGAAATAATTTTAATGCCATCAACAAGCACCTATATATATATATATATATATATATATATATATATATATATATATATATATATAGAGAGAGAGAGAGAGAGAGAGAGAGAGAGAGTACTTGTTGATGGCTGTGTTCAGACAACAGAGCACCTCCTCATGCAGTGTGGCATTGGATCCAAATGTTGTTGGAAGACCATCTGATTTCCCGACGTTAGTGGCAGTAGAGCTTGCTCCAGCTGCTGCTGTGCTGTTTGCGGTAGCTACTGCGTTGGTTAAAGAAAAGTAACTTGACATTGTTAGCTGTTGTCTGCCCCTTGCAGCTGATCTGTGGCTGTCCGCAGTGGTGTAGTGGTCCCTGGAGAAGTGAGTATACTCTCAATGTTTGCCCTTTTAGACGCAGCTCAGAAAAATGCTGTTTTAGAAACAATGACATGTATCACTGCTCTATTTAGTTTACCCAAAAATCCATCACTAGGGTGGTGGCCGAGGGGTTAGAGCAGCGCGCTTGCAGTCAGAAAAGGATGCAAGTACCCGGTTTGATCCCAGCTGCCTGCACTCTGGGTCCCTGAGCAAGACCCTTAACCCCCGATTGCTCCCCAGGCGCCGCAGATGGCAGCCCACTGCTCCCCAAGGGGATGGGTTAAGATGCAGATGTCACACTCCAGGCCTGGGTGCAGGGCCGGGTTTTTTCTCTCTCTCTCTCTTCTCTGCAGGGTGAGACGGGCAGGTGCTTCTCATCACAGCTAATTAGAGCCCTTCTTAAGGAGCAGAGGCCAGGAGGAGGGCGTCCGTTCTTTCTTGCTTCCAGCGTGGTAAATGACCGAACTTACCCTGTTCTGAGTTCCCTGCAAGCAAGACCTAACATTGTGTCTCTGTTGTTTTTCCCCCAGAACCTTTCGCCTACGCCACAGAAACCTCAAGCCTGGAACCCTAGGGCAACTGAATGTTCCCTGATCGTCTGCCAGTGCAAGTTCTCCTCCTAGAGCTCACCTGCCTGTCCACCCTCCCAAGCCATCTGCACAAGAGAGAGAGCATCTCTGGATTTGCACCCAGACCCAGGACATCACCCCTCATGGTTCTTGGCAAGCCCCCGACTCCGACTTTGATTGCTTCAAAGTCCCGACAAACAGCATTCACTCCTGGAGAACCGTAGAGCTACAGGGAGAGTCGTCTGCATTGTCCATGGCTTTGCAGCAATCAACTGGTTCCCTTATATAGGACATTTTTGACCAATCTGTATAATATTGATTGATTTGACTTTGTAAAGTGCCTCAAGATGACATGTTTCATGAATTGGGCTATATAAATAAAATTGAATTGAATTGAATTAATAAAGTTAGTGACAAGAGTAATCTTTGAGCAAATCATTAACATCTGTTCATGTCAGTATCGTTATTTTATTTATTCCAAATATATTTGCATATACCTGGGCGCTTCCGTCACTATCAGTTTAATATGAACTATCCTGCAGATCTGTGATGATCCATCTTCAAGCTGATCATTTTCCTCAGATGAGTGATCTGTTGAAGCTCCCTCTTTAGAAAAAAGGGAAAATCTGAGTTTTAGTTTAGTTTGAGCTAGCATGAAGCGACAGTGGAAAGAAAAAACACCCATTAGCGGGAAGGAAAAACCTCCAGCAGAACTGGGCTCAGTGTTACAACTGTCCATCTATATATACAGTGAGGTAAATAAGTATTTGAATGTACCTGGTCATACATTCCATGTATGACTATAGGGACATTCCATTTAATTGTCAGTGCCTGTTGTGTTTAGAGCCATGAGACAGGCGTGTGTTGCTCAGTGAAGAAAATGTTGGTGAACTTGGCATGTCCTAATTGCAATCACTCCTCAGCACTGTCTGGAATGTAGGTTTGGCCATATATTTGGAATAGGAAACAACCTTCTTGTAATGTTTGTATTATTCCAGAGCTTGGTGAATGTGCAGGTCACAACTTATTTATTAAGAGTGTTTTGCAGTTGTTGGATGATGTATTTGATTAGTTTTGAGGAACGGAGCGTGAGTTCACTGAGACTGAGGGACATTTAAATAGCATGTTATGGATAGGAAACCAGGTTTCTATGCAGCAGTGAAGAAACCAATTATTACTTATGCTTTTCAATTAAAAAATAGTTCACATTAAATACAATATTGATATTATTGATGTTACAACAATAAGTAACTCAAAAAGTCATGATTTATTACACGTTTGTTAAAGAGTCTGAAAGGGAGGGGAAAGGGACATCCAGAAATGCTCAGCACTTTGTTCCAGGCTTCCAGCAGTGTTGCCACGTTTGCTTATTATCTGTAACTTTGGGCTTATTTATTTAAACTATAGAGGTAGAGGTATTAGAGCTGGTTGCTTGTTTCTCTTGCAAGAACTGTCAACACTGGCTTCCAACCAACACTCTCATAGTTTTTTTTCCTAGAATGCAGCTGCATTGTTCTCAAAATTTTCCACTGCCGTGGAAATTGGTTTAAATGGGGTTAAATTAATTAAATTCCAAGTTAACTGAGCAACTGAAAAAACATTCCTTTCAGTCAAATAAAAAATAGTAAACTGTCCGGATTTGAGTCCTGCTCTAGAGTCGTTTTGATGTGTTCAATGTCTGTTCATAGATAATTTACAAGATCTGTACATTTGAACTCGAAAGAACCCACTGTTGAGTTGGGTTTATTCATTTAAGTGTACCTGCAGGGACAGAAAACTTTAAAACCAAACGCAACAAACCACACAGACATGTGGAACAAAACATGGGCATTTTTATTTTCTGCAAAATACAAACACTACCACAGTTCTGAGTGAGGGAGTTCTACAACAACCGATGTGCGCTTGGATCATGGTTGTGTCAGGTGGCGACAAAAGGCCAGCTTATGCCGCTAACAATCTCTCAGTAAATCTAAGTCATGATGACTGGAAGCATGTGATGAGGGGAGAATGCAGACCAAAACTTGTACATTTCGTTGTACAGAAGACATTCAGTAATGTCGCCAGATGAAAAAAAAAAAAATTTAAATAAAATTAAATACAGCTATTTCTTTAGAGCCTTTTAGGTACGGTACCTGACAGAAGTCCAGGAAGTAACTGGTTACAGAAACAATGTAAAGATTCAGAGTTATGTGCATATAAATGGATCTGCTTAGTTTCTATTCTTTCTTCCTTTTTAAAGCCAGCCTCCCATTTGAACCCGCAGTCAGCTGGCGCCACCTGGAGCCCATGGATGAGCTCCTGGCTAATGTTCTTCACATCTTTTAGGCTAGACCCAAATATCCATCCAGACTGATGGAGGAGAGGAGAACCTCTGCCGAGGCTCAGCCATATAGTCAATAAACAGTAATGTGGTTTGCTCCACCATTTCCTAAGGGACTTCTGGTGCTGAGCAGAAAAAAATGAAGAGTGGCTGAGGGCTCGAACTCCAAATATACAGTTTTAAGCAAAAATATTCAAATTTGCACCCCCAGCCACATCTGTCTTTTTAATACACAGAGAAAAAAAAACAACATAAACAAAAAGAAATATCTAACAGGGATGTTGATTGCAGTCCAGTTTTGTTTGAAAAAACCTGGATGTGTGGCTGGCGTCAGACCGGCTAAAATATGGCATCAGGGGAAATTATTTGTGTGTTATTTGTACTTGAAACTAGTACACTATCAAATTTAAAGTTCAAAAGCTCAACTGGAATATCCTGCAAAGTTGGAGGCTTTTCCACCAACCTCAACCCCTAAATCCAACATGGCTGCATAAACAGTGATCGCTGCAGAGTTTATCTGTTTATTGGTTCTTCTGACGTTTTGTGTCTCTTTGAAATAAAACACACAGAGCACATCTATGGGTACTGGACGGTACTTTTTTGTCTCTAGATGCATAAAATACTTAGAAAAACAACATGAACCTCTCTAATTAGTGCAACAATTAGCAAATCCTGCAGGATTTCCAAGTTGGAGCTGAAACATATTTAAACTAGGTCTGAACTAATTTCCAAATCAGAGTTCCAACATCCAGGGTTAATGCAAAGCACCAGACTTGAACACATTTACTCAAGCCAAAGTCTTGCTGGCTGTGTCTGAAAGTTTCTGAGATTTCACATTCAGACATCAGCCTCCACCTGGAAGTAGCTAAAATAGCTTATTTTGCTAGCTAAGGATGGAATTGTGCATCTGTTGGGTTTCTCCTTGGATCTTGCTTTTACAATTTTGGTTAGGGCTTCTTATATTTCCAGTCAAACCTAAATGTTTGGCCGTTTTTTTCCCCCTTAGCAAACGGTTTAACAGTGTTTCGTGCTGTGTAGCATATAAACATGATCACATTGGCCTATATGTAATTCAATCGGAAACATGATTTGATTTTACCTGTATAAATTGTTTCTATATAACTGGATATGAATAGGACCCGCTTTGGTCGCAAAGTGTCTTGAGATAACGTTTGCTGTGATTTGATTATTTATAAAGAAACTGAGCCAAAATGTGACCCTAGTGGACAGGTTACCCCAAGATCCATACTGGATCTTGCATCATACTGATAATACTTGGTTGCTGTAAAAGGATATTCCCTTGAATAAATGACCTGAGTAAATTCTGCACCCCTGTAAAAGTTCCTGAACAAATACCAGTAAGATTGCTGTGAACTCTCCCTGGGTCTGACACCAGCCATTATAACTTTGTGCTTTCTGTTGGGTTTATATCGCAAGCATCAGACTGGACTGCAGAACTCAATAAAACACCCCTTTGATTAAATAACAAAGGAAACCTATAGTCTCTAAAACACAACGCCACAGGTTTGTGCAGCAAAGCATCTATGTTCTGTATGTTTTAGCTTTATAGCTCCTGGCTCTGAACGATCACACTGGGTCGCTCCACTACCGATACGGAAAAGCTCACAACATAGTGGGAAAAGGCCAAAACTGAAATCTTGCTTTATGTGGACTGAAAAGAAAACAGTGAAAGAGAACCACAACAGAGGCATTTACACTGGAATGGGCTTTGCTCGGAACATCTAAATATCAGTGTGCATGTCTATGAAGACATCATTTTAGTCCCATCCACAGGACAAGGACTAAAATGTCTGCCCCCCCCCCCCCCCAACCAGAAGAATTAAGCTTACTTGACTGTGTTATTTAATAGTGCCTAATAGTAAACACTCATTTGTTCCACAGCAGCATGAAAAAGGAAGTTGTTGTTTTATTCATTGGGTTTCTTGTTCCTTTTAAAGTTGAAAAAAAATTAGTAGAAGCATGTTTAGTGTTTTTGGGGAACCATTTAACCATTTTAAAACATTACCTTAAAATACAAATATTTTATTGCTACAAACTTTAAATACTTTCAATTTTGATAGAAACATGTCTTTCCCTTTGTATACTTTTTGGAAATTTATCAGATTTTAAAACCAAAAAAAAAAAAAAAACATTCACAAAAATATAAAGGAGACAAGTCGAACAGTTCAACTTTTACATTTGTTTTATGGCCAGCCCAGATCAGAGGTAAATGGAGAGGAATTATTTTGCTGCAGTGTCAAACGTTGGCCTCTAGATGTCACCACATTCCACTTGTTGGGCTTCCAACATTAATCTGGTCTTTTAGTTTTTAGTGTAAACTTTTACTGTCACCCCAGTTATGATTTCAGTTTAAACCCAGTTTTCAGCAGAACTAAGGGAAACATTCCTCAGAGTACGGATGTACGTAGATATCCTGTAGTGGTTCATTTTCACAGTTTGGTTCAGAGTTTCTTGTCAAATCCAGCCCATGCGGCTACTTTTCTCTAGCTGGCTTGTTTGTTGCCACACCATTCAGAAAGCTAATCACAAACTGAGCATCCAAATATCAAGTAAACTTTATACAGTGATTATTTCCTAAGCAACTTGTTGCATCAACTCCAACCAGACCTCTCAGCAACCATCTCAACACCTCTGCTTGTTCTCCAGCCTTTTGAATAACAGAACCAGTAGAAGCTTCTGCTTAAATCAGACAGCTTGCTGCTTTCTAACTTCCAATCAAATGGTTACTCTGTTAGTCAAAACTCCCCTTCTCAGCACCTACTCCTTCACTCTTTTCCTACGTGTCTCACCGTCTCCCTTCCCTCTAAAGCCATTCTTGTGTAATTGTGCGATACATTTAAAAGCGTTTGTTTGTGTTGAACCTGCAACGCAGCTTGTGTAACAACCGTGGACCGAGTGCGTCGGCACAGATCCACGCAGCGTTAAAACTCACCAGTAGCTTCACTGTTCAGAGTACCAGACTTCTTCCCCTTGACTTTTTCTTTAGTTTGCATACATGACAGCACATGAGAAATTCACATATCAGTTGTTCACTTATAATCCCCACGCTACCTAAACACACACTGAAAACAAGCCGTAAATGTACACTGTTTGATGATCTCAAGCAAAATTCTCATCCATCAGTGTACATAAAAAAGTCAATTCTCAAGATTCACTTATGTGTCAAAAGATTCTTAGGAACAAGTTTGAGCTTTGACTGATTAGAGGGAAAACAAATTTAAATTCAGTTTTTTCTTATAAAGATTTCATATAAAAAAGATATGAACAAAAATGTGGTTAAACATTGACCTAACTGAGCACAACACTTTGGTTCTGACGGTGCCCAGCAGACAGGTTGGGTAGAAAGCTGTGGAGCAGGTTAAACTAGGGTCAGGCTCTACACCACTAGCCCAAGCTTTAAACAACTCACAGAGTTCTGATCCAGCCACCATCTGAGCATCTGAAGAGGCTGGACCGACTGCAGACGTTCACCTAACATGTCAGGCCGGGCAAAGGAAGCATTAATCAGAGAAACAGCCAAGAGGCCCATGGTAACTCTGGAGGAGCTGCAGAGATCCCCAATGTGTCGACAGCACAACTCCTAGTTGGGCTCTCCACGAGTCTGGCCTTTATGGAAGACTGGCAAGAAGAAAGCTATGTTTACGGTTTGCCTCAAGCCATGGTTAGGAAACAGAAAACGTGAACCCAGGTGCTCTGGTAAGTTGTAGAAAACTAATAATGCTCATCACTCTGAAAATCCTGGTCCCCCAGCAGAAGTATTTGATTGTAACGTGGCTAAATGTGAACGTTTTGAAAGAGTTTGAATGCTCTTACTGAGATAATACAGTTTGTTTATAATCTACAGCTGAATACATTTTTTGTCAGGTATTTAATAATCTTGAGAATGTTTTGACACACAGATCAAACTTCAGAATTTTTGTTCTCCAGGTTTTGTGTACTGATCCTGACCTGCGGCGACATTTACCTGCAGTACACATTGCAAAACCTGCCGCCTCAACTACATCCCACCAATAAACATAAAGCTCATGCATTCAGTACAAGGAGAATATCGTGATAATAATAATAATATTAATAATAATAACACTATATGGTAACTTTACTTGCACCCCCACCCCTGTGCCTGTAGGGCTGCTCCCATTATGTGGCCCAGCCCTCTGATAGCCTCATCCGTTTTACTGATGGGCTGTGACGCTCCTCCTGATTGGACAGCGGCTGCAGTAGGAAGCTCTCGTTGCCGTGGAGATCCTCGCGCTCCTCACTGCCTTCGTAGGAGCTGCCGCAGCTGGACGCGCTGTCGCCGGGGGAACTGCCAGATTCGTGAGGCCCCCGACCGCTACCGATGGAGTATCCAGCCGGGTTCACGCCTCCTCTGAGTCCAGCCCCGCCCACACCCATGCTCCGGTCTCTGGGAGGCGAGGCGGGCTCACACTTAATGTGGAGGTTGTGATGAACAGAGGGGACATCCAGGTTTGAGTTCTGGCACAAGTTTCTGTAAGAACAGAATGTGTACAGAGTTACATTTCAAGTCCAATTGCCCTTATTACCTTGTCTCTTGTAAATCAAAGCATCATTTCTTGATAAGAAATCATCAAATCCAATCGTTGTCTGCCCAAAGCAGGAGATGTGTCTACATTCTCAGCACAAAGTCCAGTTCCCTGTGTGTGTTGGACTCCGCCAGGGCTGCCCCTTGTCAACGATCCTGTTTGGTGTTTCCAAGGACAGGATCTCAAGGCGTAGAGAGGAGGGAGTCTGCATCTCATCTCTGCTTTTTGCGGATGATGTGGTTCTGTTGACTTTTCAAGTCATGCCCTCCAGCGTGCACTGGAGCTGTTCGCTGGTTTATGCTTGATGCGTCGGCGAGGCCCACGCAGCCATATTATGTCATTCTGGCTTCCACGCTCCTCCACCAAGCTAAAAGTTTCCGTTCCGCCACCTAGGAAAATTCCTAACTACGTGGACAATCCCGTGCGGTAAAACAATGCGGACGAGCAGGAGCTCCTTCTGGCTGAGGTTTTTAAACATAGACATCTTTATGATTCACCCCATTAAGATCACAGTGATCAACAAATTAACAATT
This sequence comes from Fundulus heteroclitus, assembly GCF_011125445.2. Taxonomy (NCBI): domain Eukaryota; kingdom Metazoa; phylum Chordata; class Actinopteri; order Cyprinodontiformes; family Fundulidae; genus Fundulus; species Fundulus heteroclitus. The sequence goes on along the minus strand of NC_046368.1, from coordinate 30,755,402 downwards.
CCTGGACAGTAATCGCTGTCACTCTTGGAAGAAAGTAAGATCTGTGTGTTCTAATTTTAAGTGCAGTGGGGTGTAGTATGCTTGGCAAAGGAGCACAATGCTGCCCTCTAGAGTCTAGGAGAATAGTGCTACTACGGAGGAAAAGCTGCACGGAGCATCAATGCTGCAGACGTATCTCATTTCCACGCAGAACGTACTTGTGACAGACATAAACCAGCCTTGAGTCTGAGGCCATGGTCCCCGGTAGGAAAAGGGTGGATTGCTTCCACTGGGTCGGGTGTCAGTCTCTGCCTCAAGCAGAAGAGGTTAAGTATCCTACCACTGATGGCGGGATTGAACATGAGATGGACAAACAGATTGGGTCTTCTTATGTGCTAATGCAGGCGCTGCCTGCAGAAGGAGCTGAGCCAGAAAGCTAAGATCTACGTTCTGACCCTCACCTATGGTCAGAGGGCATGGATCATGACAGAAAGCACGAGATCCTGGATACAAGTGGCTGAAATGAGGTTCTCAGATATACGGTGAGGAGTTCTGCTATCCAGGTGGAGCTCAAAGTACAGCCACTGCTTCTCTGGATTCAAAGGAGTTAGATGAGGTGGTTTGGGGACATCCTGATCAGAAGCCATTCTGAGCCATAAAGCTCCGAAGTCCCAGAACCCCTGGAGGGTTTATATATCCAGAATGGTCTGAGAACACCCTGAGCACATTTAATGGGCAAAACAGCTCTGATGAGAACCACCAGCATGAAAAAAGGTTAAACGTGTGTGAGTGAAAGGCTCACCCCATGTGTCCTAGTGCTGAGTGCTGAAGATTCTGCAGCTGCTGCTGCTGCCAGTTCGTCACTGATCCCAGACCTGAACTTCCAAAGCCAGAAAAAGAGGACAGCTCGCTGCCGAGGGAAAACTCTGAGGGGAAAAAAAGACTTCATTAAACATTTTCTCAATGAGGCGGCCTTCAGCCTTTAACAGCTTTCAGCAGTGTGTCTGTAGTCACCTGTGCTGTAAGATGATATGGTAGATGGATAACCGCTAATCCCAGAAGCAGCGATGGACACTGCAGGTGTGGACAGTGTCTGAGCTGTCTGGGAGTGATTTATTCTCTGGTTCTGAAAACAAGACACATGTGACATTTAGAGACTAAACCAAGACTAAATCAGATTAGGTGGTTTTGGTCCAAAAAAGGTTACATTATGACATTAATGGACAACCTGTTATGTGGTCTGATGGCAGTATCAGCTCCAACTGAGATGTACCACAGTTAATATTAACCACAGGAAATGTCTGTCTTCTAAATTCCCATTATGAGAGCTTCTCTTTATAAAATGTTTCAGTAAATCAGTAAGGTTTTCCTAGATCCTGTATAAACATTTCAGTTGTTTCTATTTGATCAGTATTTTAACATTGGTTTAAATGATGACAATATGCTGCATGACATGACATAAATCAATTTATTTGATTGTACCTTTAATGGCCTTGTTCAGGATAAGTAGATTAGGTGGTAAAAAGAAATGTAATGCTTCTAAAGTTCCCAGTAAGTAAGGTAAGAGCATAATTTGATTTGTTTCATCGTAGGCACAAACTTCAACTTTGTTCTAAAAGACAACAAAGACGACAAATATTCTCTGGACATTAAAAGTAACCCGAGAACGGAAACTAAAGTGTAACTAGAAACAGAAGCACTCACAATGGTAGGCATGATGGAGCACTTGTTGGAGGGTGGCATCAGAGTTCGGAGGTCAGGCTTGTGGCTCATGCCCATGTGAGGGGGACTCTTGTCCTGCATATTTTTGGAGACACCAGCCGGGGACATGAGCCCAGGGGAGGTGCAGTGGGAGCTGAAGTTGCCGTTCCCTGTCAGAGATCATAAAGCCTTGATGAGCTAATCCAGTGTCACCTGAAGCTCATTCAGACCGTTGTGCCAATATATTTTACAGTTAAACACAAGATGCAGAGTTTGATTATTCCAATCTGCACACTTGACATTTGTTGATTTGAGGAATGTGAAGACTTACCCACTCCAGAGACCACAGTGTTTGGAAGATCTGACGCCATCATGCCTGCAGGGAGATAGAAACACATGCAGTTATTTATCCAGGTCAGCCAGGTTCTGGTTCTGGAGATCAGAGAGGACAGCGTTCTGACCGTGAGCATGAACATGAAGGCCAACGAGAAAGTAAAGAGGTGACATATGGGAACGTGTCACATCCGATAACGAAATTAAAACAATTCAATTCATTTTGATTTTATTTATATAGCACCAATTCATGAAACATGTCATCTCAAGACCCTGTACAAAGTCAAATTCAATAAGATATACAGATTTAACATTTTGTTAAATACCTGGAGAAACAACATGATACAAAAACAAAACAGAATAAAATAAAATTGTCAAAAAAAGTCACAATATTCATTTTCCACCCATTGGTCAGGTAGAATAGGCCTAAGCTCATGAAAATAATAAAAATCCACTTTTTTTCTAATGTGTATGATTTTAGTTCTTGAATTTATGGTACTTAAAGTTGACAAAGTCTTGAATGTGATCTTTAATTGATCAGACGAGACCAGTAAAAGCTTTGCATTAGAATTCGATTTTTGTGTTCCTGTCGTGTTATCTGGGGGCTTAAAGGTTTAACACGTCCCCCTAGACCCACTGAATCTTGTTATAACATTATGTACATGAAACTTTAAACAATCAAAGTTGGAGTTGAACTGGATCATACGGGGAAAAAAACCTAACTCATCATCCATTCTGGCTTGTAAAAGCTAAACACTTGGTTAAAGGGCCTTTCATACCCAGTTTTGCTAGACCTGCCTCCAGAGTTTTCCACATATCATTGCCTCAATCAAATGTTAGATCCATTTGTCTTTTTATTTGGTCGCTTTTTTTGTTTGTCTTTTTATAGAGCAGCATTGTTTTTTTGGATGCTGCAAGAGGTTTACTTTTTTTGCACTGATGGGAATTCCCAGAATTTGCGAGATCAAAGGTTGAGAATGAAGAAAAATACACATTAAAGGGGACAGTTCAGGATTTATGAAGCAAGCTTCCATTAAAAGGTTGTATGCAGGTACTATCCTACTGACGGGAAATGTTTTGTTACACACAGGGCAATTGCTGGCGGCACACTGCCTCCTACGTCCCTTTCTCCAGGTCATGGTTTCTGTGTAAAGGTTCAAAAAGCATATAAAGCAAGATAATATTTTTAAGATTGGCTTTGTTATAAGACAGTAGATGTCTCCTTTCTCGTTAGGCCCACTTGGATTAGCCGTTAGCTTCCCGTCCCGGAACAAGATGGATTTACAAGGAATGAGGATGGCGAGAAAGTTATCTACTGCAGGTTGGATCAAACGCATCTTCAAAAATCCTGATCAATCCCGTAAACAGAAAAATACTAGGTTAAAGTTAAGTTGAATATAAACATACCTGCATTCCCAGCGCTGGGGGGCCGTTGAGGGGACATGGTGTTTCTCTGCAAGGATGAGTGTGTGATGGGCAGCATGTTGTGATTAGTCACAGTGCCCCCTATGCCCTGGTGAGAGTACAGCAGCCCGCTGGGATTGCTGCCTGGGATGGTCACCCCCATATCATAGCCAGACGGAGGCAGACCCTGCTGGACGAACCCGAGAGGTGTTTTAGAAATTCCACGAAGCAACACTGCACACCCCCAAAATAAACAAGACATCAACTTACACAGATTCTCTGTCTGTTGATCATCAGATCGATGTCTTCGTTAAGTTTGCAGTACTTTTCGTCTAACTCTGGGCTCTGGCCAGCAGAGTCGTCGGCTTCGATGTCGGGGCTTTCACAGCCGTTTAAACCCTTCTTACGCAGAGTCTGGTGAGAAACATAAACCACATCAATGTGCCGATTAAAACCTTTAAAAGAAGCCAAGATTACACCAACCGAATACAACAAACATTACTCACAAATAAACTCTTCTGAATGTAATGGGTACAGAACAAATGTAGCATTGCTGACCACACGGGGGCGCTGTCTGAGCAGACACTGCCACCGGTGAGACTGGGGCTGCAGCAGAGTTGACAGCCTGTAAGTCAGTCAGCAGTGAACTCAACCAAGGCAACCAGGCCCCTCAGACCTGCTCAACTGTTTCCAACATGAAGGACACACGTCTCCTGACTCTTCCATGTTTAGGCCTTATGCATGAGCGGGCAACAGAAACATGTTCTGATGAGAAGGAGCCCACCGTGTGGACCCCGTGTCAGCGTTGTGAAACATCTGTTCACACAAGTATCAGGTGATGATAAATGTGTGTGTGTGTGTGTGTGTGTGTGTGTACTGTATGCGGTTTGGCTCCCGGTGGCCTGCTTCAGCACTTCACAGCCCATTAGTCCAGTGTGTCAGCGCAGGGACACTGCAGGGTCTCCCAGCAGTTGGACCAGCCACACTATCCGACTCATTCTATCCATGTCCACCTGTTCTCCTTTACGGAGAAAGAGGGTGGAGTGTGCTGAGGCGGCTCCCACCAATACTAGTGTGGCTACAGGAGGGATGGCCGTAGAAGGCTATTTTTCGCTCCAGAGCCCAACGGAGCTTCTTGTTACTCTACTCCCCCCCAAGACACACACACATATCCTTGTTGTTAATGCAAAGTGAGGACCGTGACTTGACTTCCATAGACTTTCATTCATTTTCAAGCCTAACCCTTACAACTATATACCTAACCCTAACTTAAACCTAATTAACATTATAGTGCTAAACCTAAACTCTAGCCCAGAAAAAAAGTGAGGACCAAAAAAAGGTCCTCACTTTACAAGTGAGGACTCGCTCAGCTGCAAGTACAAGAACACACACACACACACACACACACACACACACACACACACACACACACACACACACACACAGCAAGTACAATAACACAAACAACAATGTCTTCATCTTGCTTTTCAAAGAGAATTGAATTTGAGATTGACACATTCAGATGGACTTCACTTCCTAAAGGGTTTGTTGGTAATAAGTATTTGAACATTTACTGGAGGTCTAATGATATAAGACACAAGTTTAGTAGTATTTCTGGGAAAATATCTTGGTTTTCCAAAATACAGCAAAGAACTCTCAAATCATAAACTGTGTTTTGAAGTGCAGGCTAATGGAGTCCAATTTGGCCGGTCCGAAACGACTACAAAATAGTACCAAGTTACCATCTGACTGACCGACTGACTAGAGCTGTTAGCCTTCCGCCGGTCTGATGAGCTATTTACTTTTCTACAAACTCAGACCTATCTGACCTGTTTCTGCTGCAGGGAAGGCAACTATTACAGATCATAACTCACAGAAACCCACTTTAAATGGCAAGATTTTTTTTATTAAAGGAACTGAATTTCAATCCAGTCATCACCGAACAAAGGTTTTGACCCAGCTTGGCTGTCGGAGGGGTATAAACGTTGTTAAATATTGTTACATTGTTCTACTGATATCAAAATAAATTAAAACTTTACTTAAATGTTTGTCTTTGCACTTTACCCCTCCTACTAGCTCGCAGGGGAAACACTGACGTGCGTTGGGTACGACCACCATAATGTGACCAAATAAATGACTATCTAGCAACAGTACTGAAAACACTGAGATGCCTTTGAGTAGCTTAACAATGGTCGGGCGAGTGCATGTTAGTGAGTAAATGTGTGCGTAACACCTGGAAGTGAGACAGCTGAAGACAATTGGAGCAGGCTTATAGGGTAACATCAGAGCAGCCACCGTCTCCTCCCACGTCCCTCCATCCTCCACATTTCCCTTTGCTTTTCCATTGATTCTCCTTTCTCTTTTTAGACTCACTCAGGTCCCACCGCTCTGCTTTTCGTGGGTGGTCTCCCACTCTTCCACCACTTCCACACCAGATGATACTCTGGATGCGTGCGGGCACCGCTCCGTGTCTTTTTGTGGATGCTGTCATAGACGTTGCGCTCAGCGCCATGACGCTCAGCGCCATGACGCTCAGCTTTTACAGGATCCCACAGCTACTGCTCCGGTAGCTGTGGGACCGAGGAACTCGTGTCCGACGTTAGAGCTAATTTATTTGGAAACCCTATAAAAAGAATTGCTTCATTTTGTGGGATTGTGTTCTCCTTTACAACTGAAAAAAATTTTTTTTTCTAAAATAATTCTAATTTAGCTGCCCTAACCCTACCAGCAGAAAAAAAAAGATCAATCCACAGGTTTGGATTGGACCAGCCATCGGTCCTGTTCTAGTTTAATGAGCGATTCACTTAGTCTGAGTTGGAACACTTGTGCAAACAAACCAGAATAAAAACAAAAGCTGGGCTGGGATTTGAAAGGCTCGTGTAGCCTTTAAGCTGCATCTTAAAGCTGAAACAGTTTTAATGGCCAGTTTTCCTGTTGGTTTCAAAGTTAAGTTTTGAAGTTTTGAAATTTTCAAAAAAGCTTAAATGGAAGAAATGAATTGTTGATGCTAATAATTAGGTCATTTTGTACTTTTATGATGAGCTGTTGCTACACGTTAGTGTACACTCAGTCCTCCTGCTGTGCTGTAGGAACTTTATTGGACAAAAAAGGAAAAAGGAAGGATGGAACAAGAGGAAGTCGTGGTCATTCTGAAGTTGCTTGTATTTCTTTGCCCTTTTTTTTTTCTTCCTATGGCTTACACATTAAATAAGACTCACACAGATACACCCACAGACAAAAAAAAAAAAAAAGAAACACTCAGTCATTCACGGCAAACCACAGTCACCCACACTGGCAGCCCGTCATGGCTATTCTTAGCCGTGTTCTAGGTTATTTTTAGACCGCTGCCGGTTTCCAGTCATTTAGCAGGGAGGGATCTCAGCCAACACAAAGGAACTGGAAGGTCCTGTGAGCGTCAGTTTCATCTGTTTCTAATCTGAAAACAGCATGGAGCTGAACACACACACACACACACACACACACACACTGACGAGGCAGAGCTCGCCCAAACAGAAGAAGGTTAACAGAGTTACAGCGAGGAATGCAGAGCTCCTCTGATTTAAAAATAGCAACAAGGTTCCCAGACTAAACGAACACAAAACAATACGCTGATAGTTATCTGGCCTGCAGCCTGTTCATACACACATAAACAGGCGCAGGCCAAGAAGCCACATGAGGGCAGAAAAAGACGACCAAAACAAAGGAGCTTCTCTTTTACTGGATTCCTGTCTAGCTGGGCTTTGATTGGTGGAGAGGCTCGCCGCGGTATCACCCAGAACCAACAATTCATTCCGTCTCAAAAACACGTCTCCTTTTTCCAGACCCTAAAATGATTTCTGACTCAGTTTTGAAGTGCTGTGAGACTTCTTTTTGGGCAACAGAATTCTTACATCAATCTCAAGTTCGATCACTTAATAGGTGCTAATAGACAACTCTGTGTGTGGATTTAAGCTCACACCAAGAAGTAAAAAAGTTAACAAAGATGTGGGAAAAATCTGAAGATGCACCACTTTCCCTTTAGCCATATATCTACCTTTTCATCACCCACTCTGGTAGGAAGGGGAGTCCAAATATTTATGGGATGTAGAGGGAGGGCAACATGGTTCATTATGTTGTTTGGTGGGCTTTGTTGTATCATAATTGGTATAATCGCTAATATTTCATGAAGAATGTATGCTGACATTTGTTGGGAGCTTTCCAGTGTTTTTTAAGCATTCTTGAAGTGTTTCACATTTTATCACTTTACAACCACAAACTTCAATTGGCATAATAGGTGATAGACCAACACAAGGCAGAGCATCATTCTCATTTTCTGTCAACTCTTCTCTTCAAAAGAACTTCAGTTGAGTCTTATTGGATGGAGAGTGTCTGTGAACAACAGATTTTTAGTTGGTTTTAGACTTTGGGACGCTCTAAGCCATGAATCTTCCATTCCATCGCAGCTCGGGCTGCATGTTTAGGGTCGTGAACCTGTGCCCCTGGTCCAAGTCGGCCCCTAACAGTTATTCTTTCCACAGGCTAGCCCTGTATTTAGCTCCATCCACCTTCCTATCACCTCTGACCAGCTTCCTGCAGAAGGAAGGCATCTTCCACGTAGTTGTCTCTTGGGGACGGCGTGGAAAGGATTAGTAGTGTTCGTTCCTTGCCACAAAAAGATTTACTTTGCTCACACCAGAGCACCTTTGTCCACGTGTTTGCTGTGTCGCCTATATGGCTTGTGGTAAAAGAAGCTTTCTCTCAGCTAAAGTTTTCTTCTGGCCACTGTTCTGTTAAAGCTAGATAGACGCACAATGACTAACAGCTCTCCCGTTGACAGGTTCCTCCACCTCACCTCTAGAGCTCAGCAGCTCCTCCTGCGTTACCTCCGTGAAACGTTCAAAGCGATGGTTACTGTTTTATAATCAAACAGTGCTTTAAACCTCTCCCTGACCTGTCTGCGGTGTTCTTCTTCACTAATGTTCTCTAACAAACCTCTGAGGCCTTCATAAAACTGCTGGATTTAGACTCAGATTAGATCACACTCTGTTTTATCAAGGGTAGGGGGTGGGTTGTTGTCTGGGGGTTCCACCCTTTTCAGATTTTTATTTATGTTAGGAATATAGAACCACATATTTAAATCCATATCATAGTTCCACTCTGCTTTGTGTTGTTTTCTGACATAAAACTGCATAAAAATATCTTGAAGTTTTCTTTAAAAACAATTTTTTTGTTGTAACACCCATATACTTTGAAACCGTTATTGATATATTTCCTCAAGCTAAATGATCACGTGCTCTGAAACTCATTCTGGCCCATATATGCACTCAGCATCTTGTTTAAACTACCTATAAGACAAATACATTTTCATCATCACTTTCTCATCTTTAGTGGGGAAAAAAAGTCAAGTTCACGATGTATCGTATGGTCCAGGTTTTTTTTCCTCATACGTGTCAGATATTAGATGGTTGCTCTAAACGTGTTTGTGTCGGCTCTAAAAGCCAGAAATCCTAATGAGCACACACACACACACACACGCACGCACACACACACACACACACACACACACACACACACACACACACACACACACAGTCTCCATGTGCTTCTTGTTTGCTGGTAGCTTTTGATACTGGGCCAGCTCACGCCGCTTAAGTTTGCTGATCTCTGATTGGATGATGGGAGGGATAGAGGTCACTGAGAGGCATGTCTCACCTTGCAGTGCAGGTCGAGGCAACAGTACATGGTACACCATGCTGCTGGACTGGCTTAGCCAATGTTGCCCCTGCTGTGCCCAACTTGCACGTTGGAGTTCCACCTAGCTGGTGAGATCTTACAGGGGTGGTTAAACATGCTGGGGACAAGAAGAAGTGTCTCTCTGAGGCGAGGTGAGGAACCATAAAGGCTGCTTTCAGGTTATATCAAAGATACCTCCCATTGCCAGAAGTCTACTTTATTCATGACAGGAAAAAATGGTGCCACATTAGTCTCCAGGGGCTTCCTAATTGCTTGCCACACCCACATTAGTTGTAAGACGCCAAATAGGGGAGGTTTTGAGCATTTAGAAATTCATTTGACCGTTATTTAATCAGGAAGTCCCACTGAGATCAGGAATCTCTTTTACAAGGGAGATTTGACTATGGTACCAGCCATACAGGTCAAAACCGTATAAAACACGCAAATAATAACAATAACCAGAAAGGCAAAAATGTTACTGCTCAGGAAAATAGTAATGAAGTGTTACTGGTGTTACATTTTGGGGAATTATATGGACTGAAGTAACTAAAGTCAGAGGGTATATTTTTTATTTTAGATTCCAAACAGTTGCTGATTTGGTCTAGACATTGTTTTATAAATTAGAAAGGACTTCATCATTTCTACTTGGGCCAAACGTCTTAGTGGCCCAACGTCTTAGTGCCATGAAAGCTGGTATATCGCAAACCATGTGGTTCTAAACATGTGGGAAGGAAGAGGAGTTTGTTGAACCAGGTCCTCTCAATGATGTCAAAATCTGTTACTCTTCATAGAGTGACTTTCTGGAAAGAAAAAAAACAATTGGAGTACTCTAAGAGGTGGGTAGCTAATCAGCCAGATTAATCATAAAGTTGGCCTTGCTCTGAGTTGTACCTTCAGATCTAAGCATCCAGCATGCTGAGGTAAATGACGTTTCTGCATACTGTACTGTGAGATTAAGTATTGCTGTTGGGTGACTGCTGCAATAATGCGGTACCGCGCACGTGACGTCACCGTCTCAAGAGCAACGCCCCTTTTGCCGCTTAGGTAGGGCATACAGGAGAGAACGCATACAGGAGAGAACGCACGGATAACAGATATGACCGACTTTACAGCCGTTAAACTTTCCCAAGACGATGTCCCAGGCACACGGATTACTGGTCGAACTGTCGAAGAACACACCAACCTTCAGCTCAAACGATGGCTTGAGGTTCGAGGGCTTAAAAAAAGACTGGAAAACTGGCCGAGTTGATGAACGGTAAGCTTTGTTTTTTTTTTCCTGCGCGGCGATCAAGGCAGCGTCGGCCGTTTTTTTTTGTTGTTGTTTGCAATCACCGTCCAGGAATGGGTATATGTTTAATGTTTGTCTCATTTGAAATGTTTTTGAGTAAGCTATCCTGGTAGCAGGCTATCATGTTAGCGCCTGCTACCAGGATAGCCTATATGCTGTCATGGTAGCAGGCGCTACTTTATTAACATGTCGGCCACCAAAATACTCTTACCTTGACTTGATGTCGCTGGAATTGGGTCAGGATGTTCTTCGGTTGTGCCCTTTCCTCCGACAAAATGCTTGCTACATATGTACGTGAATTTGGTAACTTTTTCCGGGTTGAACTGTTGTGTAGGCCGACCGCCCCGGTGTACCAGCGCACACATTTCTCCTTGGCAGTCTTGAAGAAAACATCCTTCATATGCGGCCGATCAGCGTACCTCGAGTCGCTGTTGCACGTTCCATAGCAACAATGTTTAAAAACCATGGTCTTAGATTTGGAAAAAGCATTTGTTTACCGAGTAAAACCAAGGGTAACGCACGTCTCTTTTACAGCGACACAGCGGCGGACTATGCAAGCATGCCCTACTGCGTACCACGTGATGTGACGTCATCGTGACGTTGTGTTTCTAAAAATAGCTCGCGCGCGGTACCGCATTGGATCACAAATGCTGTAGGAGTTGGTAGGCATGTGCTGCCTCCACCGTAAGGAACAGCTGTGGCGCTCATGTGGCAGAATCTTTTGGCATGTCCAAAACACAGTGGCGGCCTGGTCTATGTGCTCACCAAATTATATATACTACACTGTCAAGTACATAATAGGATGGTGATTGGGTGTTATTTTGCTGTGGTGTCATGATACACGGTAATGTGATGGGGGTGTTTGTTAAAATGAAGGATGGTGTGACCAAGAACCACACAGAAAATAATACTTAACAAACACAAAGGAGGAGGCAGCCAAGGAGCAGGGATCAAGAAAACGTTGCATAGCGGTTAAAGGTGATGCAGGTAGAGTGAGAGCAATAATCCAGCCTCTGGGGATGTTGCTGCAGAGATCAAGAGGCCGCCTGTACAGATTACCCTAATGAGCTAAATAGGATTGCCGTAGATTACAGAGGATTTCGGCACGTGTAAGCCGGCCTCTGACTGGGCGACCATGTGGTAGGCCGTGTGGAGAGAAGCTCAGGTAAATTTTGCATGTACATACTCTACATGAAAGAAGTGGGATTGCTGGATAACATGTAGGAGCTGCTGAGCTTTTGCTGAACAGATATTTCTGAAAGCTATATCCTAACTTTTGATGAAGATTGTCACAGCACTGGCAATCTTTCAGGGCCAGTAGGTTACTCAGAAAATGCCATAAGTGGTCTCAGAAACAAAAACAATAATAGTTAATGAATAATAAATTAACATGCCACCTTTTGTTTAATATAAGTCAAAATGACTAGAAAAAAGCTTCTCTGTCATATAAACATATTAAAAGAGTTTGATTCTGAGTTTTCTGTCCATGATCTGCTCCCTATTGCGAGTTTGTGTTAGGGAAGAAAAAATCTAATGAGATACAAGCAGGTTACCTTCTGCCATTCAACTGAATTGCAGCATAAATTCTTATAGACATCTTGATCAGTCAGTCATATTTAGATTTATGGTCAGTGAAAGTTTTCTTCACCACTTCGAGGTATTGGTTATGGTCTAAAGCTGAGCTGTATGTTTAGGGTCGTCATTCTGCTGGACAGCAAACTTTTGCCCCAGTCTCAACTTTTTAAATAATAATAATGATCATTCTGTGGGAATCAAACCCGAAACCTCCCAGCCTCTCCAGGAAACAAGGGTCCTGCTCTCTAACCTCTAGGCCATCACTCACCACCCATCCATCTTCTTAGCTCCGCCCATTTTCCCATCAACACTTAAAACAAAAAACTAGAACTCCTTTCTTCCACATTTACTCTGTCCCTTTCAGAGTTTGTGCCAAACTGTAAATAGGGCTTCTTTTGCTTTTTTGCTCGATTTCATCGACGTCTTTTAATGGACATTTTGAAGTATCGCAATAAAAGAGGTTAATGGAAACGGCAAAATTCAAATCAACAAACTAAATTTTGCAAAAAGTTTTTTACGCTCACTTGAGTGTAAAAAAGTATTCGTATCAGATGATATTATGCTTTGCGTCGCCTGGTTAATTCGCTACAAATTAGTAATGGAAACACGTCTGATTTGCATTTTCTTTTTTTGCAACATTTTAAAAGTTCTGCTGAAGGCCAGATTCCTAGAGTGGACAAATTACAGCTGTTCCTCCTTCCACCTGGGCTCTTGATCTCTGCAGCTCCTCAAGAGTTACTATGGGCCTCTTGGTTGCTCAACTGCTTGGTATATCCTAACCTCCTTTAAACCTTTCCACAACTTTATCCCTGAAACTAAAAACCCCAGAGTCCTTCAGAGAGCCACTGGAAAAGCGGTTCGAGCCAATTAAATCACACAGTTGGAATTCCTTTACCAATTAGGTGATTTCTGAAAGCAACTGATGTCCTTCGATCTTTTTAAGGGGCTTCCCTTACTTGCTGCTGACAGACCTAAATTCCCTCACTGTGAGACAATAAAGGATTCTTATGTTCTGCTATATTCCATTCAACACAGGACTCAAATTACCAGAGGTTTACTTATGCAAAGCTAAAATCTAAGTAAATGTTACAGTCTAGAGCCCAATTCAAGAACACCGTAACAAACATTAGGTCCGTATTCTGCTGGCAAGAGCAGCAGCTCAGTCTTTGAGACTAATACAGACACAAATAAAAAGCTGAATACATATTACAGATATATAGATATAAATTACAAGATTTACACAATCCGATTTGTGATTGAGGGATATAAAATGTTCTGTTACTCTCAGAGTGAAAACTCAGCCTCGCAGCATCAGGATCCTGTCTGGACTCAAATGGTACCTCGTGTCACACTTCGGCTCGTGTCCACAGGTGGGGAGTGTGTGTTTACATGTGTCTGTTAGGGCATATGCTTGTGATTGAGCTCTCCTAACACTGTTACATAAGCCATGGCAGAAAAGCCTTTAGTCCAGCACGTACTGTATTACTGTGTCCTGGTGTGGCACTGTCACAAACATTCACACAAACAGGTTCAATGGACTAAAAACATTCACTGAACAAAGGCATTAACAAGCTAAGATCAGATATTAACTCACAAAAGCTCTCTGACATGACCCTCAAAAACACATCTAAAAGTAATTTAAAAAATTGATAAAAATGGTTAACTTCCAAACTTAAGTTTCTTTCATTACCAGCACACATCAATAACTGCATCGAATGTCAAAATTAAGGATACTTTTGTTATACTATCTATGTTGATTTAGCAGAAAGAAGGCCTGGGCAATAAACTGAAAATTTACCGACGCTGAAATTTACAACAAAGACCGATGTCATTTTGCCATGTCTGTATTTTCGGTATTTTTAAAAAAAGGAAATGAAAAGTTGTCTTTGTCTTTTTTTGGCTGTATAGGTAGGCTATGCTCAAACCCCTTAAGACGGCATCTGTAGTCACATGACTCCACCTCATACAGTCTGTAACCAGAAGCGAGGTTAAGAAAATGGAGGAAATTTCAAATGCTGAAACAGCGGCAGCGGTAGAACTGGATGAGGAGGAAGCCGAGCAGCTGTTAACTACATTATGTTGGGGGGATTGGGGGGATTTATAGTTACTGAGGTGAACTACTCAATATATCGCAATATGGATTTTAGACCAAATTGCCTAGCCCTACTGCAAAGTAAATTTGAGTATAGCTTTTAAAGCTAAAGGTCCTTTAACCTTTAGTTATTTCCGAGACTGAAAATGTTCAGTACCACCGCTCTGGTCTAGAGCACTGAACTGTCAGGCCAACAATAATTAAGTGATTATTTCATAGCCATTTCTAAGACGGCATGAACATGTTTAAGTAAAGATTATTACCTAGATGGATGTTTTGAACAGGTAGTCCTTCTTTACTTTACAACAATCAAAGCGCTGAAGACTCCCTGTTCCACAAGTTGCATAAGCAAGGCCTATGTTGCAGAAGTTGGACACAATAAGAGCACAATTCCAAATGTTCTAAAACATCTCTGGGATTACGGGACAAAAATGTCAAGTGATGGACCCAAAAGAGTTTGGATCCAACGGGCTGCCTGTGAGGATCCAAATCAAAGGACACGCTGACAATGAGTGCGGACCATAAACCAACAGACAGCGTTTCCTACAGAGACTCGAAAACCAAAAAACAGTTTTAGAGGCCGTGTCTCCTCCTACGTCCCAAACCCGAAATCATTATGTTCAATAAAATGCTAAAATTGTTGATCACCTAAAAAAGCCCAAACTGCAGGTATTTAGTTTATCTGGCCATCACCAGTACAACTTATCTGAGTATGTAATGTGTGTGTTGTGTTCTTACATCCACGATGTCTGAGTTGGTCCGACTCTCATGCGGCTCGTTGTACTCTGTGTATTTGAGCAGAACCTTGTCCATGTCGGTGCTGGCGTACTGAAACAGCTTGTTGGTGCTGTTGAAGATGATGAGCGCAATCTCACAGTCGCACAGCACACTCAGCTCGTAGGCTTTTTTCATCAGGCCAAACTTGCGCTTTGTAAATGTCACCTGAGGGGAAGAGGGAAATGAGGCAGAGATTTATACACGAAGGTAGGGCTGGACTATAATTCAATAACAGTATATATTGATCTATAGACTTGTGGTTCAATAGAAAAAAAGGGTCAATAAAAAGTTCAATAAAAGAACAGCATTCTAGCCTATCATGTATGCTAATGCTACAGTCATTACATCCTCCCAGCCAATCATAAAACACAGACCCAGAAACACTCCATCGGCCTTCAGAGATTTCAGAGAGCATGTGTTCTTTTTTTCTTTTTTAAGACTTACAGTTTTGGTAAAAAGTTGGTTGAATAAAGGGTTGTGTTTGAATCCATTTATTTAAAAATAGGTCATTAAGCAACAGCACAAAATGGTCAGGGCTGCACTTAAAATGTATGTTTTGATAATTATCGATATCAATCAATATGATGTCTATTTCATCAATATGCTTTTTTTCTAAATTGTCCAGCCCTACATGAAGGTTTATTTTTTTTTTTAGAAAGGATCTTTTTTACAACAGTACTGCTAATCTGATACTCTAGTCAGGAACAAACTGTGAGTCAGCAGATGGTAAATGGCTTGTACTTGTATAGCGCTTTATCAAGTCCGACGACCCCAAACGCTTTACACTACAGTCAGTCATTCATACATTCACACCCTGACGATGGTGAGCTACATTGTAGCCACAGCTGCCCTGGAGCAGACTGACAGAAGCGAGTAAATAAAGTATCATTTGGGTTATCCAGTTTGATTTAAATTTTCAGCTCTGGAATTACTTACTTCTGCATTTTCACCTGAACCTCTTTGGGTTATTATCTAAAAATTTTCTGGCTTTTTGGCCAAAACTATGGTCTAAAACAGCGGTTCCTAAACTTTTTTAGCCACATACCCCCTTCTGTGTCCCAACCGGGAAAAGAGGGGAAAAAAATTGCAGTTGCAGTTACAATAACACAACCATCATAACAAAGGTTATGAAAATAAAATTAGAACAGAATTGGAATTAAATTGCAATAAAGTTACACACAACATCCACAACAGGATCCTGAGGATTTTCAGGTGCATCAGTGGCTCAGCCTGGAGCGAGAGAAAGAAAGACACTCAGATCAATCACACCTCCACAACCTGAAATGTCTGTGAAGCAGAGACCATCCAGGTGGATTCACGGACTAAACTCTGATGATCTACACCTTGGTAGAGCGGCATAGAGTAACAATAACAGAGCGCCCGGCTTAATAAAGCTGTTATTAATCAGAGAAATAAAAAGTTACTTCCTGATTGTATCACAGCGGTTCCATTCAACAGGTGAACACGCCCACGGCAACAACCTCAACTCCCCGCAGACCCCACCACGGGTTGCCGGTTTGCCTGTTCATGTCTGAATACACGCTAAAACTGCATCTTTAGAATGAACTGCACCTGTCTGAATCACAATGAGAAGTATTACAGCTCTGTGCAGGAGCATAGTCAAGAAACCGCGTCTATCACCAATTTCCCCCCCAGCAACGACGGTGGCGGCAGCGGTGTGGGCAAAACATGCATATTGATGTTCGTCGCCGGTTCAGAGTCCCAGCACCATGAGCAGCGCTGTTTGTAGGTTCTGTGCGATCAATAGAGAGACCAGGTCACTCAATTTAATCTTCTAAATAAAACTTTTGCCCCAATTAAATTTTCTTACTACTGATGTAAACGACGTCAAGAGAGGAGAGAGATAGAGAGACATTTTCTGATTCCCGCTCATTTTCTTCTCCCAGTCTCTGCAATTCTCTCGTCTGTTTCCTACGATCCCTCTCTCTCTTGGTTCCTTCTCCTCCTTCATCACTAACTTTGACCTTAGATGTCTCGCTGCATGACAGTTTCCCTGATTTCAGCCAATTGAGCATATTTGCAAGAATGAATGAAGTAGAGGCCACGAGCTAGGTGCTCATATACAGCACAACGCATAGAAGAAGATAACTTCCTTTATATTTCATCTTAAAATGAAGCGTAGAAGAAGACTTCTTCTAAATAATACATTTTATCTGTTTATTAAATTTACAATTGATTTTAATTTCTACAAAGGAAATGTTTATTTACAGGTCTTTATTGTATGTCAGACCACCATGACATTTTTCATCTTGCTCACCCTCAAGGGTGCTCGCACCACACTTTGGGAATCCCTGGTCTAAAGTCTTCAAGGCTCCTCCATGATTTCCAGAGGGCCGGCTCCCGTTCTCCACAGCTACTCCAGGGATGCAGAGTCCAGCCCCCCAGGTTCCAGTCTGCAGTGTCGGCCTTCAGGCCAAGTTCTTCAAGGATTCCTGCTTCAGGCCTGGAGGCCCACCACTGCAGGCCTCCAGGGCTTTGCCTCTGCCCTCCAGACCTCTCATGTCACCAGTCTCTTAGGGTCCTGCTCAGTCGGCCTTCAGACATCACCCTGCACAGCAGATCTCCAACATTTGTCCTGTGCCACAGGCCTCCTGAACTCTGTGTTTTTTATCCATCTTATTGCTTACACATGTCTTCCCCCCTCATCTCTCCATGCTACTCCTGTGTATACTCTGTTTCATACTGTTTCATCACTTGCTGTCGTCCCTGGTTTTCTCCCCCAACAACTCTGTTTCTCCGTGCCTGTATTCCAGTTCCTGTCCAGCGAAAAGTTCTTTGTCATTCATTAAAAATCTTATTTTTCACCTATCTGCCACTGCGCCTGGGTCCTTCTATGACCTCAACAGGACAGAAAGAGAGAATGTCTGCGTCATGTGTTCTGCTAGGCGCGCTGTGTTCACACTGATGTCCATTTGGGGAAGTTGCCCATGACAGCTAAAACATCCTTGGATAAAACATTCCATGGTTTCACAATAAGTACAACTAAGTGACTTAAGTTGTCCTATATACTGTATATAAAAATCCCCCCGCTCCCAAGCTTTAAATGGTCTCGAACTCTGCTGCCAGTATCATCACCCCCATTGTTACAGTGGCTCCAATTTAAGTGACTCCCCTTTACTTTTAAGGCCATCTACAACCTATTTGTCCAAACTCCTCCACATTTAAATGCGCTGTTGCTCCCTCAGGTCTTCCTCTTCCGTTCGCCCCTCTGTCCGCCTCAGCACCATGGGGGGCAGAGCTCTCTCTTACTCTGCCCCTCAGCTCTGGAATCAGCTGCCACCCAACGTCCGTAACACGGACTTCCTTCCTCAGTTTAAAATCCGCCTCAAAACATGTAATTTTAAAACTGCATACTCCCTGTAATGTTTTTATTATTTGTGATAAATTGCTGGTTCTTTGTTGACTTATTGCTCTTTGTTTTTAATGTATCTTGTACTGTTATTATTATTACTGTAACATTTAATTTTATATCATTTTGTTTGGAGCTGTTCTACAGATGTAAAAAGTCTGTTAATTTTCTTGAAAACAATGTCCACATAGCTAGATGTCAAGCAACTGCAACCTCGCACACACTTATGCTGGATGCCCCATCAAACACTCCAGGAAAGAACTGTGAGGTAGGTCCTGCCTGTTGTGGATCAGGAAGCACATGTGCTTACACTTCCTGACAAAACAGGAAGAGAATAAACGTTCCCTCAAACAGGACCTGTGTGTGTTTTGTGTGGTCTTGTGTGTAACAACACACCAATTCAAAAGTCCTATTGACAATAGGCCCTCATTGCTCACAGGTCATGTTGCTTTGAGCCAGCTGGTGCATCAGAAATATGGACTCATATACAGAAGGTGCTTGTGAACGTCACATGGCAGTGAGTCTGTGTGCATCTAGTGGGGATGGCGGGATGGCGCTTTGTTTTAACTCAAAAGCATCGCTTTCATCAATTTGTCACACTTGTGAGAACTTTTATTCAGATAATAAAGAAAACTGAAATCAAACCCAACTGCAGCTGCCACATCACTTCAGCTCTTCTGCAGTTTCAGGGGCAAAATAATGGGATGTTCTACTTGTACACATAAAAGGACTGAACTCATAAAGCGCTTTTCCAGTCATGCTGACCACTCAACGCGCTGTACACTAGAGCCACATTCACCCAATCACACTGATTTACACATTCATATATGGTTTAGGTTATCCCGGTAGGCATCTTGGGGCTAAGTGCCTTGCCAAGGGGCACATCAACCCATCAAGCCACAGTCGCCCGTAAGTTAGAACTGTAGTTCCAAGTTTGAAAAATCCACTGGAAGACCTCCTGAAGATGGAATTTATTCACCAATCTGAGGCACAAAATCCAATGTGGCTGCCAAACTTATAATACGTCACGTGGTGAAAGAACAACTTAGCTGATCTTCTCAGAGTTTGTATCTCATTAAATCTGTGGCATTTGTAGTTTTGTACACCTCAGTGAACATGTCATGCTAGTTCTTTTGAACGGCTTCAACAGATCTCAGTATCAGCTTGAAGTGTTTATTGAATTGTCACCAAACACAACTATTACTCGATCCAAGCTCAAGGCAACACCATTTAAAGAGCTGAGTACTGACTCTGAGGCGCTCCATTCCCCCTGTTTTCCCCAAAGGATGGTGTATTTGAGAACATTTTACAACTCTGAACAACTTTGCAGTTTTGAATGGACACAGAGTAAACATTCATCAGTTTCACCAGACATGGGAGTGACTGGGGGTCAATTCACTCGAACACCAGTTCGTATCTCCAATCTTAACCAATCTATATTTCATCCTAACCTATTTAAATTTCGCATGTGAAGACAAAGCTTTTTTTAACCAATATTTTTCACAATTTTCTCTGTTCGTTTTTCTTGATAGTTAGGAATATTAATAAAAATCTTAAAATCTCACATATATCTTATTTAAATTACTTTGTGGAGAGTTTATTTTACACCCCTGTTCCACTGTTTGTGGTTCTGATCCATTTGGGCCAGGAGACTCTTATTAAACTATTTGATCCCTCATCAATCAAAATAACTCAAGGGACCTAAATATTATTTGTTGAAGTCATACAATCACATTTTGCTTATACAAGACTGAGCACATAATAGAAAAAAACTTTAAATTATCTGTTGTCAAAGCAACTATATATAATATTTACACTAAACTTAACTTGATTGGAAGTTAGATATTTAATGCTGTCCCACACTACATCTTTTAAATAAAATCTAAAGAATTTCAAAGGATTTCACTTTAAACACCATCTACATACATAAGATTAAAATATTAGCTTTGCTGCTTACATGTCTGTTCCTTTCATCCATTATCCGTGCGATCTGAATCTTTTTTCTCCCCATCTTAGCAATCTTCCTGCCTCTTCTTCTTCTCTCTCACAGTTGTTGTTTCTTTTGGCTCCTTTAATTCACTTCCAGGTCCTCAAACGTCTTTGCTTCTGATTCCCAAACTGCTGGCTGGTACCTGCAGGGAAACATCCACACACACATGGTCAGTTCCTCACTAAAAGCAGTTCCACACCCAGGAATTCAGATTTCCTATAGGATGAGATCAAATGCTAGACTTGCCGGTCTCTCACATTCTTTTCAAATAACAAGAATGGGTGATCGCTTTAGGCAATCAGCAGGAGTTGAAAAAGAAAAAATATTTTTTCTTCTTAGCCCACAGATATCAACACGCAACAGACATAAAGATAATAACCAGATTTTTACTATTTAAGCCTAAGAAAGAGACATGTATGGACCTTGCACCTAATTATGAAAGTGGGTTGTGTGGGTGCTGAATTGAACTGCTGTGCACGCACAGACAGGCATCGCGCTGTCTGTTTGCATGTCACTGTATCTGTGTCTCCCAGACACGCCCATCAACCGGCTTCCTCAGGGGGTTACGCAGCGCTCAGGAGGAAGTGAAACAAGCGGCCATGTCAGAATGCAAATAACACCGTCTGCAGAGTTCAGCTCTGCCATAAGCTGAACTAAGGCATCTGCAATTTTTAAAAGGGCCGGACTATAAGACAGGAGTTTCTTTCTAACCACTGAGCACCTCGGCTTAGCTGAAAGTACCTGTTTGTTATCTCTTACAATTACTACTCTCCGTTATCGGTAAGCACAGTAGGGATTAGGGATTTAAAGCTGAAAGCTACTGAGTTGACCATGTAATAAAGGTTTCTTACATGGAGTTTTATTTATCTACAGGTTGGAGGTGATACTAAAGGTGAAAACACTGCAAACATACCATTTTAATATTTTCAAACCATTCTAATCATATTCAGTGGATTTTATCAAAGGAAATAAATTCTGACATTTGTTGGAAGAACTATTCTGTTGATGGAGATAAAGATTCCCAACAGATGCAGTTGGATCTGAACAACAGAATAAATAAGTTGAAGACATCTCAAAATGTGCAATTTGTCATAGGAAGAAAGATGTTTGAGATGGCTGAAATATTGATCGTGGATAGGAAGAATGTCAACCAAGATATCCAAAGGGTATTTTTTTACTAGAAAGAACTAATTTCAGTGATATTGTTCTGCTGCAGCTGGTCCTTTATCTTCTTCCTGTACATGTTCTTTCCATCCCTGATCTTCCTTTTCAGTCCGTTCAGCAAAGCTCTCAGCTCCTCTAGAGGCTAAATTCTTCTCCTTTAGGACAGCCTTTATTTCAGCATTCATACAGGGCTTGTTACTGGAGAAACATTGTACCTTTGTGAAGGGTAGGTATTGTCAACACAGAAGTTAACGTAGTCCATGATGCAGTCTGTAATGCTACCAATGTCCACTTCATGAGGAGCACAGAGTGGAGCTGAAACAGTCCATCAGAGCTTCTTCAGTCTCCTCAGACCATCTCTTCACTGTTCGTCTCACAGCTTGTTCTCTGTGAACAAGGGGTTTATACACAGGCTGCAGATAAACCAGGTTGTGATCTGAAGCCCCAGGGGAGGGAGGGGTGATGAGCTGTTTGTCCGCTTGTTGTTGGAATACAATAAGTCCAGCATTTTATTGTCTCTGGTGCTGTAGGTAACATACGGGGTAAAGGTGATGGAGAGTGGAAGATAGGAAGCCTGATCAAAATCTTTGGATATGAGTGAAAGGGCCTGGGGATGCTGTGTTTGGAGTCTGATGGTAACTATGTGGATAACGTCACAGGCTATTGCAGCATTGGCAGAGGGGTGAACGAACATCTACCGCTATCGTGATAACATGTAAACTCCTGGGGCATGTGGTTGGGTCTCGTGTGAACATCCAGCAGGTCAATGCCTTTACTGCAGCAAGCCGCAGTCGGGGCACTGCATACATGTGGACGATGGCGTTCTGGTCAGATGTGACCAAAATGTAACTTCTTGCCCTTCACGTAAAACATTAGGTCTGAAGGAAAACTAACACTGCACATTGACTTGAAAACAACCTTTTAACAAGAAAACATAGCGGTGGGGACAGGACAGCTGGTCTGAGTTGACGGGAAGACAGATAGAGCAAAGTACAGGACATTCCTTTAAGAAAACCTGTTACCAGCTTACAAAGACCTTAGACTGGGGCAGAGGTTCACCTTTCAGGAGAACGACGACCCTCGGCATACATCCAGAGCCACAAAGGAAGGGTTCAGATCAAAGCAAATTCTGGTGTTCAGTCAAAGTCTAGGTCTAAATCATTTTGACAGTTTGTGACAAGATTTCTAAAGATGTGCAAAACTTGTAGAATACATGTTCCAAGATATTTGCAGCTAAAATTATAGCAAATACCGGATCAACAGAAAATTGACTCAGGGGCTGAATTATAAAAGCTACTTTCCAGCTGCACAAAAGTTTGAAAACCTTGTATTGCTTTCTTTTTACTTCAGAATTATATGCTTCCTTTGTGCTGGTCTAAAAAAAAAAACAAACCATTGAGTAGATTGTGTCATAAAAAATGTGAAAAACCAAGATGGCACAGATAAGTCTGAGGGGCTGTGGAGAGAGTTGACAAAGCAAGAGACTACGTTCTACTATCACTCTCTCTCCGCAACATCGGACTGTGGTGACATATTAAGAGAAGTTAAAGACAAAGTTATCGATATTATACTAACATGACATGAACACACTGATCTAGGAACCATCTAAATGGGTTTCTTTTGTTTGAAAAATAAAGGTTTTTTTTTTGCAAAACATCCTAATGTTTCTCATCCAGAATGGCACATCTGAGGCACATACTTGGTAAAAACACAAACAATTACAAATGGCTGATGCACAAACAAACAGCATGGAACATTCTCTCTGTTGGTTATCTGCCTCCATAACGCCCTAACCGATGGCTTCTGGCATTAAACCCTAACTGATGTGTTCTGTCATGACACCACAAGAACATTAAGACTGGTGTTGTGATAGCATCAGAATCATCTGCAGCAAGTAGTGACATGCCGACTGGGCATTATTATGGGAATATCTAGAGCTTGAGTCAAAGAAACACCACAACACAGCGTAAATCAGTGGCACTCAGGCACGCACACTCAGCATGTTGGAGTTTAAAAGGGAATATTAGGTCGAGCAAAGACGTGAGCTGTTCAGGGAACGTTGCTTCAAATGGTAGAAATCAGCATCAAGGTGTCGTTTCAGGAGGGGTTTGATCATTTCCAGGATGACGGTAAAATCTCCAACCAGCTCCCCCCTGTGCGTCTTCACAAACCTTCCTACTATTTATAGACTGCGTAAAACAGAAGGATTCCAAAAATAAAAGAGTGAACTTTTTACCCCAAAGGATAATACAGCTGGTTTCTGGTTGGCAGAATTGAGAGTAAACGTTGAACGCAGAGAGAAATGGAAATCAGCTGTCAAACACTGCGCTTCCAGCGCTCTCTGAACAATCTTTCCCAATATGTCGAACTTCTAAGGCTGTCTGTGTGCAGCATTTGTTGTGACTACATGTGTATACAAAGCACACAGCCCGGAGCAACAGCTAATAGGTGACATGTGGACATGCCCTCGTATTCCCTGCCAGGCTGTTGCAGATAAGCGAGATCCGGAGACAGCCGAATTGGCCTGAGGCTGCAGGATGACTGGCGAGGGCACTGCAGCTGGAGGTGGGGTGGAGAGGGACTTTTTGGGGATCAAGCTCTCTTGACAGAAAGGAAGCGTATGCAGAACTGTGAGCATTCCTTGATGCTGAATCAGGTGCTGTTCATTTTATAACATTGCCATCTCAAATATTCTGGAGACGTTTTAAATCTACTTGAACAACCGACAGTTTAAATTATTTTGCTATATTCTACTTAGGCCCCATCCACACGAGATAAACACACTAAGTTTTCATAAACGATTAAGAAACAATTTGCGTCCGCACGATGCAGCTCCACTTAAAGCGCTGTAATCGGTAAAAAAAACACTGGCCATACACAGACAGCTCATGTGAAGTAAAGACAGCAACATGGCGGGGGATCTGCCACAAACATCTACGCATGTTCCACGCGAACTTTATGTGAGTTGGCAGGGGACACGTCATGAAGAGCAGACTTGTTAGAGAGCAAGAGTCCGAGGACGCTACTAACAGCCTTAACAAAGACTATTACCCCATTTACACTACCCTTTTTTAACTGAGTCGAGACCAGTCCGAGCTCGGTAACTGAGATAACTATCGAGTGTAAATGGTAATCAAACTGAACTGAACCGAGCTAGACACAACCGGACCGCGCTAAATGCAAACCAATTCCAGGTGTGAGCTCGGCCTGTTTTTTTTCTTGCCCGGTTTTCTGATAACAAAGAGCGCATGTGCAGACCGCGACATCTCCATGCGGTCAGCTGACATTTCATCTATCCTTAAAAATATTAGCTTCCCTAACATGACACACAATTTTGCAGTAGTACCGCAGATTGTCACTAGGAGGCGAGGAAACCAAGGAACCGAGATTGCGTGGTGTGTAAACGGTCGTCAGAACGAGGCTCGGCTTGGTTAACTGATCCAAGCTCGGACTGAGCTCGGCATGGATCGGTTTAACAAGGGTAGTGTAAATGGGGCTTAAATTTGCATTAGCATGGACGCAACACCCGATGACATCATCTTTGTAGTTATTTGTGAGTGAGGTGCATGCGAGTTATGGAGAAGGGCAAAGCTATGACGTCATTGGTTCAGAAAAAAGGTGCTGCATGCATGTATACACGGAAACATGAAATCAGTTTTGTGAAAATCATCCACTCTGGAACCTGTTCAAAAATGATCGTTTATGGTCTCCTAAAACGACGGATCCATGTATCCATGCATGCACAGCCTCAACAATAAACTTCCTATGCGGATACACCTAATCTCGTCTCCGTGTGGACGGGGCCTGAGTCTACTGTCAGGAAATATGGTTTTTGACTTCAATAAATAATATGTAGTAGCTGATGTGCTCTGTGTAAACTATATCTAACATCAAACATATTTAATTCACAACTTTTAGCATAATAACAGAAGGTTGTAAGACAGTTTTTCATAATAGATATTGCTGGTTTTCTAAAATAGTGTCCTTTGGAGAAGGTCAAACATTTGGCCAAGCTGGAATAAAAGAAAATTAAAATCTGCATGGAAGATGCAGCTTACATTGCTTACTGTTCTTTGCTTTACTGTTCTGTTATCCAATTCTGCTAAAACTAAGATGTGTGTCAAATGATTTTTAAGATGAGAGGTGAAAAGCTTCATTTGAGAGTTTCATCATCCACTGAGACTTGTTTTATTGTTTTATTAATATGAAAGGAGCAAATAAAGGAAACTGACATAAAAAAGTAATAAGCAAACTGGGCTGCATAAGACTGGATTTCAATTGAACCAGAAGCTTTTGTTATAAATAAGTCCCATATATATATATATATATATATATATATATATATATATATATATATATATATATATATATATATATATATATATATATATAGATATATAGATATATAAATATATATATATAGATATATATATAGATATATATACAGATATATATATAGATATAGATATATATAGATATAGATATATACACATACATACATACATACATACATATGGAGTAAAAAGATATTTAGGAGTATAAAAAAAACTATTATTAATTGATTATTGACCTCTCCTTGTCCTATTCACAGAGGAAACATAGTCCAACAAGCATTCACCAGGTGAGCTCCTATATGGCTAATCTAACATCAGTTCCTGGCTGTTTCAGGAAGAAAACCTAAGGAACATCTTAGAAAATGTCTTTCAGACATGCTGAAAATTCATTTAGACATGTCTTCGCCTACTGACATTGGATCTGCTTATTGTGGGAAGGTTCAATTTTCTTTTATGCTGCATTTAATTGCAACCAGTGGGAGGTCCATCAGGATAAAAAGCAACATGGTAGGGGCGGGTTATTCTATATTTTCTCAATTTTTGAATTTTCAATGGAGAGGATGAGAAAAGGGAACCAGTCAGGGCTGTACATTGATCCTATATTTCACTTTTTTTTTTATTACTGGCTTTATTTTGTTGTTGTTGCAGTAGTGCCCCCTTCAACAGCCGGTGCCCTCAGCAACCACCTGTGTTGCTTATACCAAAAAGCTGACCCAGAATTGTTGTGTTAGGTTTCTTCAAACATTGTCAACAAACTATGAAAGATTAAGACTGGTAGTAAAATTGTTACAACCAATTTGTTTTGCAGCTAAAGAAAAAGATTGCTGCAGCAGAAGCTTTGATGGCAATTAACAAGTAATTCTCTCATTTTAGCTTCCCTTCATTGGCTTCCTGTTAAAGGTATACTATGCAACCGGGGTTGATTTTCCAGCGAGGCTCCCCCCAGAGGGCGAAAGTAAAAGCGCACTGTCATAAAGATGCTCAGCTGTTCTGGTTTCTCCGTCAAGCCAGGCGCGGTTGTTTTGAGCTTAGCAGACAGGCGAACGCAACGAAAAGTCGAAAAAACAGCAGTACAAACAATGACTAACACAGTCTCGCCGTAAAGCAAGACCGACTCTCGCGGTCTTGCACGAGACTTCTGAGCCTGTGGGTGCGGGCCGAGGGCTCCTGCAATTGCAAGCACGGTATTTCCCCCACAGACCACCAGGGCGGCCGAGAAAACCTTTGTTCGACCTGAAATTACTCATTTAATCATCCAAAACAGTATGGAACACATTAATTAACTGAAAAATGTTGCATAGTATGCCTTTAAATCAAGAATAGAATTTGAACTTACTTTTAAGACTAATCTTAAAACTTTCCTTTTTGACAAAGCTTCTAGTTAGAGTGGTTTAGGTTATCCTGAGCTATCTCTGTAGTTATGCTGCTATAGGGTTAAGGCTGCTAGATACTCCATGAGAAACGAGACATTTATTCTCGTTCCCGCAGCGTTATTTTGTTCTCCCAGCCCTGTCTTTCAAGTTCTCCCTGCATGTCCTCAACACAACGTCTGGGCAGAACTATTTTCTCAAGGGGTGTCCGACTACTGTACTGTGATTGGACAGGATTTAGATGGCCGTGCTGAAGTTGGAGAAACTGAAATGTCATCTGTGTTCCTGCAGTACAGCAGTTCTACTCCGGTGGTTTAAGCAGTCGAACAGGCCAATTCCGCTCACTTGCGGCATTTACTCTATAAATTATCCAAGCGGGGCACTCCTGTCCTTGTAGCACTGCACGTCCCCGATGTTCGCAGTCTTTACAAGTAGCTTAACTTTAAGCTCTCCGCGTGATCAGCTCTCTGTGCCCCCTTCCACCGTCCACCCGGCAGGTCTGACATGACGTGGAGCTGACTTCTGCAGCTCAGCGTCTCGTGCACTATGTACAGACAAAGCTAAAACAAACTTTTTTCGTGTTCTTCCCACACTGACTATGTGGAAAAAACTCTTCTAATGGAGAGCTTTAGGCTGCTGGAGGACATCAAGGTCTATTTATCTTACTCTGTTGAGTTCTCCTACTGTTCTCCAATTTGCATCATTTGTTGTTATTTCAACTTTTAACTTTATATTCACTGTCTTTTTTTCTCTTCATAGTAACTGGTTTGGCATTCTGTTAGCTGTGACACCATCCAGGGGGGCAGGTCATTTGCTATTACCATATAACATAGAAAGGAAAGTGCCTATGTGCTTGTTGTGTCTCTGCTCTGTCTTCTCTAACCTCCAGTCGGTCAAGGCAGATAACCATTCACACTGAGTCTGGTTCTGCTGGAGGTTTTCCTCCCTGTTAAAGGGGGGGTTTCCACTCTCGCTTCATGCATGCTCAGTATGAGGGATTGCTGCAAAGCCATCGACAATGCAGACGACTGTCCACTGTTACGCTACGCTCTTTCAGGAGGAGTGAATACTGCTTGTCAAGACTCAACGCAATCTGCCGGGTCTCCTTAGATAAGAAACTTTCTGACCAATCTGTCTGGATGATTTGATTGAATTTGACTTGTTGTGAGCTGGCGCTTTATAAATAAAATTGAATTGAATTGAATAAAGCAGGTGTCAGCCTCTCCTGGTTATGTAGCCTTGTGATAATTCCAGTAGGGATGTTGTGTGACTTTTGCACAAACCCTCCTCTGTCTGAGACCCTTTGATAGCAGGCTACAGCGGTTTACTGGGAGATGTGAACGGCCTTGGGGACTGAGGAGCATGAGGTGCAGACAAAAAGAACAGTTGTGCCGTCTTGGAAGCATCTAAGCATCTGCTGGTTTCCAACAAACCCTCTCTTTAAAAAGAAACTCATCACTGCAGCCTGAAGTTAAAACCAAGGCTACCAAATATGTGGACCAGCATAAAACAGAAGCCAAAGACAGAGACTACAATATTGTTTTCAGAAAAAGCCCCCCCCCCTCTTCAAATTATACAGTTTGTTATCTTACAAAACGTACTTTATTCAAAGACGATAGGACAATCTGAGCCACTCTCTGTAGAACCACTATTAGCATTAAGCGAAGCTGCAAGTGCTTTGGGGGAAACTTGTGTCCAGTCTTCTTTGTAAAATAGCTCAACCTAAGTCAGACTGGCTAAACAGCCTCTGTTAACACCAATTTTCAAATTTTGTGTATTTTTATCTGGATTTAGGTCTAGACTTTGATTAGGCCATTCTTGATCTAAATTATTCCATTGTAGCTCTTGCTCATCTGTGTAGGTGCATTGTCCTGATGGAGGGTTAACCTCAGCCTCTCTGGATATTGCTTCAGAACCTGATCCTGGTTTAAACTGAACCAGAACTTTCTCCCTGACATGTCTGCTGAGTTCCTTGGTCTTCATGATGCTGGTTGTTCCCTAATGGTCTCTACCCAACAGCTGGATTCATACTGGCATTAAATCATACACATTTATTAATTGGGTAACTTCTGAAGTTTATTTGGCTTTCAAAATAAAATTTAAACATATCTATCATTCCTCCTCTACTTCCCAGTTGTAATATAGTTTGTGTTGATCTTCAAATTAAATCTCCAAAAAGCTTTGTGGATTTTCAAGATGAGGAGGTGGCAATACTTTTGCACGGCCCTGTACATGAGCCAGGACTCATGAGCAGTGCTGGTTTCAACAATCTGGTCAGGTTCTTGCTCACAGAACTGAGAAGGAACACGTTACGGAGAAACCTTTGAACTGTTGTTTAGGCTTGTTGCACTCACCGTCACATCTGGTTCTAGAGTTTTGCAGAGGACAGAACTGTAGTGAACCCTAAGCGGTCCCATCCTGAAGCTTTTCCCCTGCTATTAAAGCATGCTTGTTGATCTTCAACCTCTGGTTCCAGACAGTAAAGATCAGGAAAGCTTTACTGTAAAAACAGCTTATGACTTTGACAGAAGGCTCAAATGAAGTTTAATAAAAGTGAAACTTGAAGTCACAGGGCTGCACAATGTTTCAGAATGTACCAAGAGCACATTGGAAAAAAATTGAAATATAATCAAAAGCATCGGAGTTTAACAAACGGAAGCAGACTAAATAATAGAAAAAGGCTTTAAAGTTCTCAAATGTGCACTACGGACATAACATGACCTTGCACATGTGGCATGGTGAGGAACTCCCTTTAATAAACAACTCTTCAGTCCCTTTGTGAGACACACACTGAACCACATACCCAGAGTCTCCCCTTGCTCTCCGTGTTAGTGACTGTCTATGCCAGTGCTGGAAATGAGAGTCCTGCTACACCTCACATTCAGGGGAAACACAGGAAGGTTTCATCATGGCCACTGAATGCAGAACCAGTTCTTTAAGAAAGTTCAGGAATGCACAGAAGTCTGCCCACCAGTCTTTCTTGTGTTTGCTTCACTTGGAAGAGACTTGAAACCTTATCCCTGTCCGATGGGGGTACTTCGGGGGGGTTTGGCTGTCAGACTCCTTAGGAAGGGCCATTTGGTCCCTGGACAACTGGAGGTAGACAGCTTAGCTGCTCAGAAGCTCAGAGCAGAGCCTCTGCTTCTCCCTGTCAAGACGAGCCAGTTAAGCTGGTTTGGGCCTCTGGTTAGGATGGCTTCTGAATGCTTTCTTAGGGATGTGGTGTAGTTGAGGAGATTAGGTCACATGGGTGGTGAAAAACTTGGGATTATCCAAGCTGAATTGGAGGAGGAAACTAGGAAGAGGGAGGTCTTGGCGATCTTTGCTTCAGCAGTGAAAAGATGTATGGAAGGATGAAATGCGCATGGATCTCTGCAGGGCCAGTGCCCTGCTGAAAGGGGGAAACCTTGTCTCCAGTCTAGTCTTTCAGAATGTTGAGCAACTCCAGGTTTTCTTCTAGATTTGACCTTCATTTAGCTCTATCTAACTCAAACAAGCTTCCCAACTCCTACTGAAAAAGAATCAGCATCGCACAATCCATTGAGTTATGGATTTTTAAATAAAATTCTCGCTTTGAACATCCATCCCTAAGTAACATTCACTGTCAAATAACTAGAAGGCCATAAGCACTAAGCCATAAGTAAGTTTCATTTACTACCAGACATTATATGTAGATGTGCTGTATATTTGAACAGATGACAGTGAGGTGCCAAATCAGTTGTTAAAATAAACAACAACAGACAGCAGTGTCTAGTTCACAAACAAACATATTTTATGATTCTGGCATGGTGACAGACTTTATCTTTGATGATGTATAACCTGCTGTAGGTCTTGTCCACACGTAGCTGGGTCTTTATAAAAACAAATCTCTCCCAGACATAATTGATTTTTTTAAATAATATTGTATGCCTGGGATCGATTTCTGAAAAGTTTTCATCCACACGAACCCGCACAAATTCGCCACAGAGCGTTGTTTTAATCTTTGTCCATAGGGGGGGAAGTGTACTGTAAAGCTAAATCCAGTGTCAGCCAGTCACAATCTTTCAAAACAATGGCGATGTGGAACGAAATTGAGACAGGAAAGGCTGTGAGGTTGCCTTTCCTGCCATAACCATTGGCGATGACGTTGATTCCGTAGCAATAATTTCTTCAGTTTAACATTGATTAGATACATATTGTAAACAGTCAATCACAACACCAACGTAGTAATCAGCTCCTCAGCACTAGCATTCATTTTTCCTCCACTGCATGGCCAAGTCTATGACAATGGTCGCCCTTGTGACATCAGCGCCGCATTATTTGTCGTAGATCATGAAGTGCCAGACCCTAAAACTCCTTTTTGTCACATACAGTCGCAGACACAAAAATGGGGCTGTCAGAAATCTCCCCTTTGGCCGGAGTTTTCAGAACTGAACTTTTATTGATGGAAAGTGAATTTCTCGTCTGGATAAAAGACCAAAACGCAGACAAAGGTATTTGTTTTCCCAGATATCCGGCTAAACGTGAAGTAGGCCTTAGCTTCAACCTGAGTATATATTTGTAGTGGCAACATTGGAAAATAGGAAAGCGTTATGCAGGGTTTCCTGCTGGTCTGGGACCAGTCGTTGACCGATCTTTGAGGTCACAACAGGAACTAAGAGAGGGAATTTCATTTTCAAACCACTTTTTATTTGTTCTTACCTTTTTGTTTGGTTAAAAATAAAACAAACCAAGTTATAGCATGAATAATCTTAAAAACGTCAATAAATGTTTTTGAGGGATTAAAACAGGAAGTGAGGCTTTGGTATTAATACTCAATATAAATTGATTTTTGATTTCTTTTCACACAAAAATTGTGGTTCTATTACATGAAATCCTAGACTATGCCATTAATTTTTGACTTTATGTCAGCAAATATTCAAGAAAACAGACTGTTCAGACAAAATTTTTTGTCAGAACCCGAACAAGCATCACTGAACTAAGCAGGAATCTTGCTTTTGCTTAGAAACTAAGAGTTAACATGTTATTGGGTTAAACAAAAGATGAAGTTTATCTGGACATACTCAATGAGGAGGAACATTGCTAAACTGCTTCTCAGGAGCTCAAAGCTGACATGCCGATAGAATAGAATGCCTAGCTACAAACCCACATCCCGGAAACCTTTTCATATTTTGTCACGTTACCACAAACTTCACTGCATCAAAAAGCATAAAAAAAAAAACATGGTAAAACATGGGGGAGGTAGGATCATGCTCCCTCAATGGTGGCGGTCAATGGATTAAGATCAAAGCCTACTGGTGTTTTAGAATGGCCCAGTCAAAGGCCAGAGTTATATGGTTTCAATCTTCAAATTTTACTTAAGTTACTTAAGTTTTACTCTGGGGTAAGACTTTGATTTTGGCAGACACTCTCCATCCAGTCGGATCCTGATCTCCAGAGGCACAGGCTACGCAAACAGACTTGTTGGTCTATCACATTAAAACCCTGATAAAAACACAGTGAAGTGTGTGGTTGTAAAGTGACCAGATAATGAGTTCCGGCCGC
This sequence comes from Fundulus heteroclitus, assembly GCF_011125445.2. Classification (NCBI taxonomy): domain Eukaryota; kingdom Metazoa; phylum Chordata; class Actinopteri; order Cyprinodontiformes; family Fundulidae; genus Fundulus; species Fundulus heteroclitus. The sequence goes on along the minus strand of NC_046368.1, from coordinate 30,722,790 downwards.
TTTAAGAGTGTTTTCTATCACTTACTTTCACCCCCGCTTGTCCTACTCTGAGGAGAAACAGTTGAAGCTCTCTTTCCTCGCGCAGTGCAATGAATCTCTGGCAGGAAAATGTCCAAAGTATTCCCACAAGTCCAAGGCGGGAAACTCGACCCGTCCACGGCTCTGGACACAAAGTACTCCGCTCAGCTCCGAGCTCTTGCCTAGAAGCTCCCTTTTCAGTAAGAAGCAGCAGCTTACGCAGCTTACGCGCAGGTTTGGCAGTAAAAGTTCTCCAGCTCCTTCACACACTCTTATCCGATGCTTCTAATGTTTTAAATTCAAAAACAGTAACGGGGACAAAAAGAGCGGAGAAACCTCCACTTTTCTTTCTACCTGACCTGTCAAATCACGCGTCCACTCCCGCATCACATTTACCGGACTCTGTCCTCTCACACAGCCGCTTACCTTGCGCGTAATTCGTCACGCCACGTCCCGCTGCAGCGTGTCTCCGTCCAGCGGTTCACTTCAGTCCATCCAGCGACTCCTCTCCTCCCGGAGCAGAGCACGCGCTTCCCGGGCTGTCAGTGAGTAAGCACCTGGACGGACGGACGTCAGGCAGCATCGTCACGCGCCCACACACAAGAGGCACGCGCAGAGTGAAGACAAATGAGGCAAATGAATAAAGGAAACGCCAGAAAATAACATTGCCACTGTTAATAAAAAAAAGAGTAAACACATAAACGACATGTAACCCAATAAAAAAAATAGTGTATTTGCTTTAAATTACGCTTTCAACAGGTATTCAAAACTATGAGAGCACATAGTTTAGACAGAGCAGGACAAGTATAACACTGACACCCTGTGGACATAACGGAAAGTGCAGCTTTTCTAAAAAGCACTAATTTGTAACTTAATTATGTAGTTTTCATTTCGGTATAAAACCTGGAAAGGGTCCGGGCATGTTCTACTGATTTAATTAACTACGTTTTCAGGGACCTTTAATTGAACAAAACGGGTATCCTAATTATAGTGTGAAAATATATCGGAAAAATACAAGCCCCGGCTTATTTTTCCATGGTTAAAATAGAAGAGAAGAAATTTAAATTTGGCTTGATTTTTTATGTGTCACGTTTAAATCTTAAAATCCAAATCATATTTACACAAAAGAAATGTCGTTTTTAATGGTGATAAACATGTCTCAGAACACTTGAGTTTGGAGGATTATTATCCCATTCCGACCATTCCGACCGGCTTCTAATTCTGCAACCATTGTACTGTGTGACTGTAGGAGGCGCTGTCCAGTCTTGTTCTCAAAGATGAGCAAAGAACAGAAAATATCTGAAAGCTTGATGAGTATGGACATCTAAAAACTCTTTTCGTTGCATGCACTTAGTCACTGCAAGGGAAGTCATGGAAGTTGTAAGCAATTAAGGCTTTTATTATGATGAAATTATGAAAAGAAAATCAAGTCAAATGTAACTTTATGCCTGTCTTTTCTTTACACACAAAAAGCTTTCATTCGATTTTTAAAGAAGGAATAAAGCTATTATATTGCTTTTGCTAGTTTTGTTTTTTAATGTTTCATTGTAGTAAATCCAATTTCCAAGATGTATTTTCCAAGGAAAAAGATTAATTAATTAGATAAAATCAAAATAGATTTTTTTTTCTCAAAAATCCTAATTAGGAAGCATGGCAAAGGCAAAGTAACATTTGTTAACTAACAGATCAGATGTTTCAGTCCATGCAGTTGTAAAAAAGACTGAAATCTAAAAGCATTCACAGACCACTGACTCTGTGTTAAATCCTAAATTTAGCTGAGGAAGAACAAAACCATTGAAACATCTTACTTGTTCATAGTAGGTTGTTGGAGGAAAAAATTAATAATCAATCAAGATGCCATTTTTTTTAGACATAGGATTAGAATCCGCAATTCTCTATTCATATATGGATCTTTTTTACTCATATGTTACTCATGTGAAAAGGCATTGCTGCTGTATAAACATGACAAATAAAACAAATTTCATTATAATTAAACATTTTTACATATTTTACATTACTTCATGTAAGTGAAACGATCACAAAAATGTTAAACTCAAGTACTTGAAGAAAAATGTTTAAAGTTTAAAGCTACAGGACATTTGACCATGATATCAACTGAATCTCTGCACCTTTGGGTAATTCTAGTTTAATAAAAATGCCCTTTCATACACACATATGCCACAAACCACAGCATTAGGGTACACTAATGCTCCAAGTGTGGGCCCCATTCAAACAGCTGCCTTCAATTTACAGCAAAGAGCAGTTGGACACCATGAGATAAATCACTTATTATGGAAAATCATGTAAATGTCAAATATCTAAAGTTCACTCAACGCTATTTAAAGGATGCATCCTTCAAACAAGACGGTGCCACCGGCTAAGCAGGTAAGATAAATTAAACTGAGACAACTGCATGAGCAGGGGCTCCTGAATTTATTCACCCTATAGACTTCTTCCATCTGTACCCAAAGTGCGTGTTTTACCAAAATAAAGGTTCTGCAACTCAGATTTTTAACATTCATTAATCCATTCTCCACAGTTTGTTCTAGTTTGAGTCTGTCTTGATTTAACCAAAATAAGAAAAATGAGAGTCAAAGTAAAAAAATACATCAAAAGCTATTTCGTAAGCACTTACACACCAATAAAAGGCAATGATGGGTATTTAAAATTGGCTTCACGCGCTGCAGGTGTATTTGTTCAGATGATGGGAAGCTTTTTGTATTTATGTTGCACTTCAGAGCGAAGTGGGACAGACAGCAGCTGAAGATGTTGTTAGCATTGCTGAAAATATGAAAAAAAAAAAACTGCGCTCAAGGTGCAGAAAGATTATGCAAAGGTAAACCGCTCTGTCTGCCTTCTGTGTAAAAGACAGCCCAGGTTTATAAAGTTTGTCTGTACAGAAACCAACTCTGACTAAAGAATCATTTGCTTTTCAACATTTAGTCCAGTTCAGGACTTAAGGTTGTTATCAGTATCAACTTTTTCCACATAAAAAGGATCAGTTCTTCATCTTGTCTGGGATGTCTCTTCACTAATCTGCAGTATTCTTCTGAGGTTTCCCCCCCCCCCCCACTGTTCTCCTTCTCATGTCCGTCAAACGCGTTTCTCTGACATCAGCTCACTCACCAGTGCTTTCTCTTCTCTCTTCACCTGGAAGGACTCCCAGCAGCTCCAGCTGTGGGTTTGCTCAATCAGTCCCTTGTGTCAAACAAGACGAACCGAAGCCGGGGGGGAAAAAAAAAAAGGTGAATAAAAGCAGCGTTGTTAAGCCAGACCAGCTGGCTTTGGAGAGCGGGGCAGCCCGAGCTGGGCAGCGTTTGGGTCTGAGTATTCTGCAAAGTGAGCAGCTGAGGTAGTCCACAATCCAACACCGCCCAACGCATACACACACACACACACACGCACGCCCACACACGCACACACACACCCTGTGACCTCCTATGTCCGAGCTAAGTGCATGTCTGCGGAGGAGCGCGGTCACCTGTTGCTGTCACTATAGTATATTTAGCTGTGAGGTGTCACTGATGCAGTGTTTGTGTGTGTGCGTGTGTGCGTTCTTGTACTTGCAGCTGAGCGAGAACATTTCTTTTCATTTTACCAGTAAAGAGAGGACCTTTTTTTGGTCTTAGCACTAAGGTGTCAATTAGGTTTAGGTTAGGGTCAGGCCTTAGAAAGGCTTAAAGGTGAATGGAAGTCCAGACACGGTCCTGACTCTGTATTTTAAACAAGGACGTGTGTGTGTGCGTGTGTGTGTTTATGTGTGCGTGTGTGTGTGTGTGTGTGTGTCCAGGGGAGAAAAATGTGTTGCTGACACTCAGGGGCCCTCTGTGGTCTTGGAGCGAGGGCCCAGGATTACTGGCCCAATAGCTGACGCGTCTACTCGTTACACACAAACTCCCTCGCAGATCAAACCTGCCTGCATGTCTGAGATATCAGCGCGTCCAGCATCTGCTCGGCGGGAGGATTACGCTCAGCTGTCCGCTCCCGTCAGGCCGGGGCAGACGGGAGGAAAAAGGCAGTCGGCGGGATCGGTGGAGTCTGACGTTCTGGATCCAGGAGACGCAGACTAATTTGTAGGCGGCCCTGGTAAAGATGAGTGAAACGCTTTCAAGTTAACTAACCTTGTATTAAAGCAGCTTAATCTTTCACCAAAAAGAGAAAACTCAAACCTTTAATTTAAATGCATTTATTTAGCGGGGGGGAAACTTCCTCACCATTGGCCATAATTACTGGTTTCCCCTTACAACCAATTTAAAATAAATGTGGCCTTTGGATTTCTGTCATTTATACCAACTATGCTACGTGGTCAGAGTTTCTGGGAACCTCTGATTAGAAACCCTTGACATTGACCTATTGCTTTAAGTCTTCTGGTCACAATGCTCATCCAGGTTTTTTGTCACTACACACAGTGAGCAGGAGGGAGAGGTGTGTACAATATTCTCCAACGCTTACTGTTAGAGAGCTGCAGCAAAGAGTAGCTTCTTGAGTATCCTAGTATCTATGAGAACCATATTATAATCGATTTACTTGCCAACAGAGTGCGAAATACAGGTGGGTGAGGGGGGGCTCGACCCCCCCCGATTAACCCATGAGATCCACTCAAAATTTAAAGGGGGTCTTAAATTGTGTCAAAAAAAAATTAAAAATTAAATATTTTTTGTCACTAATGTTCACTAAAATGTTTTTAAGCTCAACATGTCCAGTATTTAAAATTCAATTTTTTTTTTCCACAAATATGTTCTGTTTTTTGCCAAGTGGAACCAGCCAATCCTGTTTGCGTATGCAAATTAGGCATGTGCGCGCAAAACAGAAGAAAGACATAACGTTGACAACAATTAATACAAAAAATTTTAAATTTTAGTATTAGGGACTGATATGATCTGTTGTGCCTGTGCACTTTATCTCATTCACTGTTGGTGAATGAGAAAAATCCTCTTGAGTCCTTGTATGTCTGGTGAATGTGAAGAATTGACATTAAAGCTGACTTTGACTTTGACATTGTAATGTTATAGGCCTACTGCATATTGAGAAAATTTAGATCGGTATTGCGCAACAATCCGGAGATGAGGACCCCTCCCAAACATTGACAGGTATTTCGCACACTGCTTGCCAACCTATGGGAGTTATAACAGGAAAAATCCTTTCTTATTCTATTATCACAACACAAAACATGTGGAGTTTGCTAAACTCTGCTGGGAGTTTAACTTGGACTCCATGCTTGGATCAGAAGATCCAGACATGGCACTATTTTAGCAAAGAGGTCTTCAAGTAGGTTCAATTTCAAACATTCAATTCAATTTAATACTACTTTATTATTCCCAAAGGTAAATTAGATGTTGTTGTAACTCGTGTTAGAGGGGGTTCTTCAAAGAGTTGTTGAAGATGCTGATGGATGCAGACAGGAAGGATCTCCTGTAGCGGTCTGTCTTACAGCAGATCTGGAGAAGCCTCTGACTGAAGAAACTCTGTTGTACATTGGTTTGATGCAGAGGATGCTTAGCGTTGTCCATAATGTTTTTCATTTCATGAAGGATCCTTCTTTGCACAGTCATCTCCAGAGGTTCTAGAAGAGTCTCCAAGCAGAGCCGGCCTTCTATTTCAGCTTGTTCAGCTTCTTTAAGTTAGTTGCTCTGATGCTGCTACCCCAACAGATGATGGCAGAGGAGATCACGCTCTCTACAACAGACTTATAGTTATCTGCAGAATCTATATGCAAACCTTGAAGGACCTAAGTTTCTCCAGGAAGTACAGTCTGCTCGGTCCCCTTCTTGTAGACAGCTTCACAGTTGTGTCTACCGTCCAGTTTCTTGTCCAGGTGAACACTGAGGTATTCATACTCCACCAGTGTATTACATACACTGGTGGAGTATGTAATTTTAATTAATTAATTAATTTAATTAATTGTAATTTTATTGCCATGTATAGTAATAGCGTTGGACCTATCCCTGTTTCTCCTGAAATCTACAATCATCTCCTTTGTTTTATTCACATTCAGAATGAGAAGATTGTTTCCACACCACGCCACAAAGCGGTCCTTGAATCAGCTTCCTGTCCATCTCTGATGCATCCAATTACTGCAGAGTCCTCTGAGTAGTTATGCAGACGACAGGAGTCTGTCTTGTATTGGAAGTCTGATGTGTAAAGAGTGAAAAGGAACAGTGAGAGGACAGTCGCCTGTGGTACTCCTGTGCTGCTTGCTACTTGGTCAGACGCACAACCCTTCAGTCTCGGAAACTGGTCTGTTTGTCTGGTAGTCTCTGATCCAGGAGATAAATATGTGAGAAAGTAGCTCATGCCCACCACATTGTGGAGGATCTGTGATCCTGTAGGCCTATTTTTATTCTAACATTTTCAGGACTGTTCAAATTGGCGGAGGAGTTGAATTATCCATCCATCCATCCATTTTCCGAACCGCTTAATCCCTCATGGGGTCGCAGGGGTTGCTGGTGCCTATCTCCAGCGTTCACTGGGCGAGAGGCGGGGTAAAACCTGGACAGGTCGCCAGTCTGTCGCAGGGCAACAAACGGGACAAACAACCATTCACACGCACACACACCTAAGGACAATTTGGAGAAGCCAATTAACTTAACAGTCATGTTTTTGGTCTGTGGGAGGAAGCCAGAGTACCCAGAGAGAACCCACGCATGCACAGGGAGAACATGCAAACTCCATGCAGAAAGACCCAGGGGTGTACTCGAACCCAGGACCTTCTTGCTGCAAGGCAACAGCGCTACCCACTGCGCCACTGTGCACTGTGTGAGTTGAATTATGAACTCTTTAAATGCCAGGTGAGCGTCCAGGGTCTTGAGTATGAAGACATTCATTTTTTTTTGTCTAAACAAGATGTGGGCTTAAATACTAAAACAGCACACTCAAAGAATCCAGGTATGGAAAATTGTGCCTAAATATTTTACATCCTGGTCCAATTAGTGAACAGGAGGGAATATGCCTCATTTTTGTGTGTACATACTCTTTGTACGTAAGTGTGGTGGTCTTTACTGATGGACTGGTGAACTCAAGTCATGACACATGTCATGCTATGGCACTAAAGTTCAGGTCACATCCTTCTTCATGCAATCCTTCCCAATCCATTTGTAACTCGGCCCAATACAAACAGAATCAACTTCAGTTCCACCGACCTACTGTCGAGTTCATTCATTAATGGTGTAATCCAATCCAGCTCATTTCGTTATGAAATGCCATTTAATTCTAAGATGTCTATCTGAAAAAACATCTTCAGATCTTAGAGTAGAGCCTGAAAAATACACTAGCATGGCTGTTTTTCTTGGAGGCTCTTTCCAGTTATCATCATCCCATGCTTGCCCACAATGATGCATCAAGTGGGCATTTTGCATCTTTTCAATAAATGACATAGAAAAGTATTATTTGCTATGTAATTTTCGCTGGATGGATTTGGACTCTGTTAAACTCATCATAGCTGACCTCCCAGCAGTGATATAAACTCAGTGCGTTTGCATTTGTGATGGTAGGACTGTAAAAGACTTTTCTTAGGCTTTGCTCTCAAGCAACCTGCTGCAATGTAGATAGTGTTTAGTGGTTGTTATGGAGACATGGTGATGCCAGAAAGAAAATCTTTTCTGCAGATGACGAGCAGTAAGCCTTGGAGGTTTTTACTTATGGTTCCATTCTGCCCACTGCGCGTCTTGGGAACATAACTAAGGGTCCTCGTCCTGGCCTGTTTGTCACAGTTCATCTTGTTTTAAACAGAACAGCCAGTTTAAGATTATCTCTCAGCATCTCATTCAGAGTTAAGTCTAATTTAATTTTCTAAGAATTCAGAGGTGGGCTTGCTGATGTGCTTTGGGTCGCCGTCCTGCTGCATAATCCAAGCATGCTTGAGCTTAAAGTCCGAACTGATGACCCATCGTTCTCCCTCCGGATTGTCTGCTAGAAAACCAAAATTATGATTCCATCAGTTAGGGTAAGTCCTTCAGTTTTTGAAACATCAAGTTAGCTCCAGGCCGTCACACTACCAACACCATGTTGGACTGTAGATATGATGTTCTTTTCCTAAAATAGTCTGTTAGTTTTACACCGGCTGTATCGTGACTCACCTTCTAAACGTTTTCATTTTGGTTGTCTGAGTCCCAAAATGTCAAGATGATGATCAAGATATTTTCTGGAGAATATGAGACAGGCCTTTCTGTTTTTTTTTTTGTTTTTTTTTTACCAAGCAATGGTTTTGGCCTTGGAACTCTCCCATGGAGACCATTTTTGCCCAGTGTCATTTATATTGCTGAGTCATGAAAACTGACCTTAATTGAGGCGAGGCCTGCAGAGCTTTTGAAAACTGCCTTTTTATTTGCTCGGATTATGTTCATCTTACTTTAAAATTAAGTTGATGACAGAAAACTCAAAAAGAAGAAATCTGCTTTTTTATCAGCACTGTAACTGAAAAGATTTGAATTGGGACCGCTGCCTTTCACTTTATTCCAACAGCATTAACCAAGGTGCAAGGAACACAATATGTTACGGAAAGGTTTTGTGTTTACTGAGAGGGTCCAGTACTTTATAGTGCAGGCTGGGTGAAGCTTACATACCCAAGAGATAGAGTTACCGTGAAAGCAATGAGCGGGCGTAAACTAATCCAGCCTCACCCAACTGCCAGGGATATTCCACAATCCAGCGCATGTCTCAAGGCATTTCCTCTCCATGTCCATCTGCTGGCCTTACAAACCTTCTGGTCACGCTTACCACAGGCTTCAACTATTATTTTAGCATAGGTAAATGGTAAAAAAAAAAAAATGCTGTTATGTCTTCCTTTGTTCTTGTATTTATGTAGGTTTTTATGTCCTGAAGGAGAACGTCTAGCCAACCCGTCTTTATGATTTCTACCTTTTGTGTGGGGGGTGAGAGCTGATTGGATGGAAACGGCTAGCATGTCCCTCTGTAGTCCCAGCTGAAGGGGAACTACAGAGGGACACGCAGGACGGGACACAACAGAGAAAGAACAGTACTTCAGACGCTCACTGACAGGAGACAACTGCGAGGAGCTGCCTGAAATGCCAGTCATTTCACCGTAGGGCTTAACTCACAGAGATCTGGCAGCGTGAGGTCATTCTAACAGGAGAGGTCATAGGTCAGGGCACCTACCTGGACACCTGTGTCATTCACACGTCCAGCTGACACCCGACAAAAACACTCTGACAAAGTGAGACAGTTTGAAGCAGTCATCAGCGTGATGGTGACGTGGCAGACATTCCCAAAGACCGAGTCACAGACAGGTGCTCCGATGTCTGCGAGACGCAATGGAAGCTCATCTCTGGGGATGAAATACTATTATTATTTATTTTATTTTATTTTTTTTGGGGGGATTTTTTTTTGGGGGGATTTTTTGCGGCTCTATTGGCTCGCTTTTTCCAAAAGTAGGCTGACAGGAAGAGGGAGAGACATGCGGCAAAGGACCGCGGGTCGGATTCGAACCCGGGTCGACCGCGTCGAGGACTAAGGCCTCTGTATATGGGTCCCGCTACCCGCTGCCCCACATGCGCGCCCCGGGATGAAATATTATTAATAATGAAACAAAATCTTTCACATTTCAATGACCTCCTCAGTCTTGTTTCTCAATAACTGCTTCAGGTTTTTTTTTTCTGCAGCCCTTCCAGAATGATGGGTACACAGCCGACAGAATCTCCCACCAGAACATTCACGGATCTCAGCAGATAAATGTTTTACCAGAATGTTCCAAACATAAACAGTTTATATCCATAGTAAATATGGTAAATTTACAATTATACATTTTAATTTCAATTACTGACAGATCCATAGTTTAAATGTCATATAATTAATCAAATTATTACAAAATCAAATGTAAACTTTTCCTTATGACATCTCATTGCTTTGATTTAGGCATTTAGCCCAAAACAGAAGAGTAGGAAAATATCACCGTTTTCAGAATTCTGTCTTTAAATCACAGACTAACATTTTTAACATTACTTGTTGCTCAAATCTATAAATGTTAAGAACTTTAATTCTGAGCCAAAATCACAGAGCTACACAGACACCTGGCAGGTTTGGGTTATTTTAATTCAACCAGGATGTTGGTGACAATTGGGAACCGACACCAACATTTTTCAAAAGATAATAGGAAAATGTACAAGAGGTGTAATTTTGTCATTACATATTTTTATTGTCAACCTAGATTATGTATAAAAATAAGGGTAGAATTTTTTTTAACATTAAAAGCTTTAAATCTGTTTTTATTAACATTTAGGCTCAAAAAGGCATTACTTTGTCACTTATCTATACCCTTCTCAAAATAACTTCAGAAAACTGTATTAATATTAGAGTAATCAAACACTTCCTTTAATAGCTGGCCAGCATTTTGCGTGTTTCCTCTGGCATTTTGGATGATTTATCTGCGGTAATGAGCTCCAGGTATTTGAGACCGGAAGCCTCCGTGCCATCACCCTAATCTGTTGCTCCTTCTACAGATTCTGAATCAAGATTCAAGTTGGGACTGAAGTTGGGCTGTTTTAAAAACGATAACATTACTCCTAATCAGAAAAAAAAACATGTTGGTCAAATTTGAAGATGACTTTAAACCTGAATCTGACAGGAGGAAGATCAGTCAGGAGCCTAACTTGTTGTCATGTTATGTATGAATGTCAAATAACTTTTCAGACTAACCCCACTGCAAAAACAGAACTAAAAAGAGTAAAAAAAATTATTGAAATGAGTGTATTTGTCCTTCATTTGAGCAGGTAAATAAGATTATCTGCCAATGGAATGAGCATTTTGATAATTAGATATACTTCACTTGAAATAAGATGATGGAGAGGAATTGTTCCTATTTTAAGTGCAAAAATATTTTTCCATTGGCAGATCATCTTATTTACCAGCTCAAATCAAGTACAAATACACTTATTTCAAGAAAGTTTTACTTGTTTTAGTTCTGTTTTTGCAGTGGCAGGTAATTTATTTTGGTAATATATTCCCTGTAAATCTGTAAATAGTTTCCTGTTGAGATCAAACCAAAGCTGGCAGCAACACACATCATGTCCGGGTGTCTCGGTCAGGGTCAGAGGGCGAGTGTTGTCACATGGCTGACATAGCTTGGCCTAATGAGTGACAGCTGAACACACCAGCCCAACTCTGACTCTGCGGAGTCAGTCGGACTCCTCTTTTCCTACATCCTCAGAGAGATGACACAATACCATGCGGTAGAAACGTTAAACGGACGGCTTGGACCCCTGGAAGATATACTCCATTGTGATAAAGACCTAATCAGATCTGTCATCTTCAAAATGTACACAAAACATATAATATTAAATTGATAAACAATGAAAAAATTTGCCGGAATGAATCTGAACCATTAAATCTAGTCTGAAACAAGGTCTTGCTTGCTGGCTCATGAACCCACAGGGCACAAGTTCTTCTACTGTAGTTGGTTCCTGGGTTAGAAACACAGAAGTTGCCACGTTTTCACATCATGCCACCATCTAAGCAGAGGCCAGCGTGGCATTCTGATGGCATGATAACCTCAGAGCAACATGTGGGGGAGGGGAGCATTACGCTGTTCCGCATACGTTGGGAGAAATCTTTCTGACATCTCATGAGAGAGTTTTTAAACAGATTGGCATGATGGAAAATTGTAGTTGTTCCAGAACTGGAACGTTTCAGAACTATAGTGCACTTTTATACAGAAAACCATCCCATGACTAGAACCACCAATCATTCAGTTAACAGTCCCAGGGAACCAGTTTGTTATTTGACCAAACATTTACCAGATCTGGGGGTTCAAATGACTGAAGAGCTTCTAGTTTATGTTTAATGTGTTGCACTTCATATGAGGCTTATGTGATTTACTTTTGAAAGTGGTCACTTATGCATTTATTTCATGCAATGTAATATAATAAACTTCACCAGAATCATGTGAAAAGTATGTATGTTGTATAGAAGTACGCCATATGTTAAAATATGTTTTTCATACATGTTTTGTGTATCCTTTTCATATATTAAGAAATATGGTAATTGCAGAGCGCAGGAGTTTGTCAGAGGTTCTTTAATCAGAACTGAACTGAGCTATATGTCGACCATCTACTTTCCCACAGGCCATCAAAAAGCTATAAATGCAACTCAGATAGTTAGACCATGGATATACAATGTCCATCGTCCAGCTTGATTGTATTTTGGCTACAGAACACACAATAATGTAAACGATTGAAAAATGGAGCTGATTTTGGGTTTGTGAGCTGATAAGGAAAATTTGTAAAATTTAAAAACACTTATTAATGTAACAAATGAAACTAGTGAAGAAAATGCACATTTATTATTATGCAAAGCATTGTGCAATGCCTGTTATCAACATTTATATGTTATGTTGAAAATTACCAGATTACCTTATAGTGAACTCAGGTTATGTGAAAAGACAACCAAGTATTGCTATTTATTCTATAAGATAATATGCAGTTATGTAATGTTTCATGTTCCAAATAAAAAGCATTTCTCCAACAAGAATGGAACAAATAGTCTTTTATGAAATACTTAAAATGCTGCTAAAATATTTGGCAAAAAATACTTAGGTTGGGAAAATTGAACAGTCAACATTCATCTGCCTTTTTGTATGCTCATGTATTTAATTGTAATTTTATTGCCAGATTTGGTTATAATTTATGTATCTTACATTTGTGACACCACAGGTATTTTCTGTTTCATGTAGTTTAGTTTCACTGATGATTGGCCAGTCATATCAGTTTGACATTTTTCTGCTAAGGATGGGGTATATGAAAATCCGTATATTGTTCTAATAAATACCCAAATCATATTAAGTTTCATTTTTTACCTATTTACTAAAAATCTTGTATCTGGTTTCACTGTCTGATGCATTACATACACGCTTCAGCTAGAACAGATGCAAACTGTACAAGATTTATATATATACACAACATTTCCATATGGGTTGTGTTCTCATCTCGTGACTGTAAAGGGACCTGAGAGCTGCCGAGTTCAACCAGTCCAATAAATTTTCTTAACACTCGTCCACACAGATTGCTGAAAACAATACAGAAGGCCGTGTTTGTGTAGTTACATGGTAGTAACCAAACAGAGGGGGTGTTGGGGTTGTAACCGGGGAGGAACCGGCCGGAGTTATTTTGGGAGCGTATGCGGCCATGGTTCAGGGGCCGACAGTCAAACATGTGCCAGCGCAAGGGCGAGTCATGATCCCCGCAGTAAAGAGCAGATGCTGGCTCCGATTAACAACATTTGTGCTGATCTCCAGCCTCAACGAGGGCATACTGACACACACAGGCGCACACGTGCAACTTGGCAACTCCCTGCTACGTAGCTTTTATTTCACTCGGTCGCAATCTTTTTTTTTTAATCTTTGCAGTTTCACAAAACAGAAGAAAAACACAGTGATTAAGGCTTTAGCCCTCAGCCTTGACACTGGGTGGCTGAGTCAAGTTTTTACCAGAAGAAACTGGGTTAGCGAGACACAGTGGTCCTCATCCAGTGAGCAGCAGACAGGAACTGTAGGTGTGCTGCAGCTCTCCCAGCTGATGTCAGGGGGTTCACTGGGAGCTGCTGAAAGAAAGCCGTTTGTGGGCATAGTATTGTGACTACAGGGGGAGGCAGAAGTTTAGATTAACTGTTATTTCAACACATCGGGAGCAGAAATTTTATTTAATTAAAACAATGAAAGAATGAGGCAACAAAAAAAAAAACACATTTTAAAGAGCTAGTTGACAATGACTCTGGAAATAAATCAATCTCTACATGAAAACTGTAGTGAGCCAAGCTTTCAGTCCCGTGTACATCTCAGAATTTGCGGCAGTCTGTTCCAGACCAAACGAGCACAGAGGCTACACAAGCAGCGCAAAAAATAAGAATGTTGTAAAAAAAAAAAAAAAAAAAAGAAAAAAAGTTCTATATGTTTTGTTACTTATTTCAGAAACTGAAACTCATATATAATGAGCTATAGATTCAATACATATAAAGTGAAATAGTTCAAGATTTTAAATCTTGTAATTTGGATGATTAAGGCTAACAGGTCATAAAAACCCAACATGTAGTGGCTAGGAAATTAGAATATTATGAAGAGATCAATAAAATAAAAGATCAATAAAAAATTATATTGTAAACAGAAATGTCAGGCTTCTGAACAATGTTTTCATTTCTATGCATTTAATACTCCTTTTGCAGGGATAACTGCATCAATGTGATCTGGCATGGAGGGCATCAGCCTGTGGTTCTACTGAGGTGTCCAGGAAGCCCAGATTGCTTTGATAGCTGCCTTCAGGTCATCTGCATTGTTGGTTCATGGTGTCTCTGATCTTCCTCTTGACAACACTCCGTAGATTCTTTTTGAGGTCATTGAACCAGCTTTTGGTACCTTTGGCAGTGTGGTCCAGTACCAGGTCCTACTGGGAAATGAAATCAGCATCTCCATAAAGCTCATCCGCAGAAGAAAGCATGAAGTGCTTGACACAAAGACTGCAACATCTGTGACCCATGGGTAACTTTTGTCTGTGTCGAGTCTCAGTTTACGCCTTGTAAAGCTCCCTCAAATCCTGTCATAAAGCTTCTCAAGGCAACAGGTATCCCTGTTGCTGGTGTACCTTTTCCTACCACACTTTTTGCTTCCACTCAACTTCCTTTAAATATTCCATATGTTTTCCACAATATTATAATTTTAATATTATAATTTTCTGAGACACATATTTTAATGTACCATAACTATCAATACATAATATATGGAATTCACTTGGCAATAAATATCTCTCCGGAAATTGCGAGGTTTGTATAAGTCTTACTGACCCACATGCAGAATCAAGCTTGCTCAGGCTTGCTTAAGTAGCAAGTTAATTTCACTGCAAGAAAAGTGACAAGGTGCAATAGGGAGGCCTCTGAATGGGAGATTCGTTATCCCCTATGGAGGACTTTGGGAGGGAAGTGGGAATCCTGGTGATGGCCTGAGAGGGAAGATACTTTCTGTAAAGTTGTGTTCCAGGACAGAAGCCAGTCTTAGGTGAGCAGTAGGGGATGTAAGACCCAAACAGAGTTGGCGAGTAGGCCGGCAGATGACAGCTGCAGTCTACGGAGTAGCAGAGGAGGATGGTGGGAAGTTATCCGGAGAGATCGGTCCTGCAAAGACTTGTGAAATGAAGTGCCATGGAGGGTACGAGGGTACGACCTGGGAGGCACACGGATCATGAGAGATAAGCTTGAGGAAGGTCAGCAACACACAAAGAGCTATCTTCAAAAGGTTATTCAGACCGGCACGCTTTGGCTTGACTCTACCACAAAGGCTGATCATCAGGCGAAGATTGGTCCTCCAGCAAAAGCCCCAGAAGCTGGTGTGAGAACTGAATCAACGACCGTACACCAGAGATCCTCTGTTCAGGGAAAACAGTTCAGGGATCCTCTGTTCACTCAACTCACACTTATGAACACATGCATACACCAGGATCCTGACAGATATTTACATTTTCTGAGTTGGACTTGTACAGGTTGCCCTACCTTGCTTAGCTCTAGTACTGTGGCCCTGGGAACATTCATGATCTGACAGGGTTAGAATAATGGTTTATACAAGTAACTCTGATACACATTTAGGCCCGGGATTTCAGTGCTTTACAGAGCAAGACCAACTATTTTGACAATGGCTGTGTGCAAGTTTGCAATGGGCAACTGTGTACAGGGAAAATTATACATTTTTCAAGAGAAATGTGATTAATCCTTGGTTGTGGATGGAAGATTATAGACACTTTGTTACTAAGCAAGGGCTGCATGGCAGCTGCTGAGGAGACAACCAGTTGAATAATTGGGATTAAAACAGTGCAGCATGCTTTGGGACAGAGCCAACAGCCAGGGATGAATTAGGACTGCATGAAACAACTACACCATGGCTCATTCCTGCCAATGTCACCTTACACCATTCTGTGCAGGGCTCACATTATTGGGAAACCTACATTATAACCTGATATTATGGTGTATTTCCATGCTAAAACCTGAAGAGGTATTCTTGTGAGAATTGCCAGATGATTAAGGTGGGTGGATGATCAGAAGAAGTTCTTCAGCAAGTTTGATCAGTCTCTTGTGCCTCACCCAGCCAAGTCCCTTCCCCTCATTTTTCATGACTTCCTGGCTTTTCTTCCCAGAACTTCAAAACTCTCAGCTCTTGACCACCACCTACGCCCTCCAGTCCAGAGGAACATCCTTTTTCTTTCAACACTCCAGGTGAGAAATTAGCTGTGAAAGATCTTGGTGTGAAAGACTGCAGGTCTGGATGGTGTTAACTCTGGTCTCCTGAGGTGCAGCGTAGATCAGCTGGGTGGCTAAACACGAGCCTGAAGCTGAGGAATGTACCACAGCCGTGGAAGACCTTGTGTGTGGTATCAGGGCTTTAGACAGCATATTAGAAGGACCTCCGTTTTAAAGTTGGTAGCACTGACCTCACATCTGAAGAAGACACTCCAAAGGTTAGTCCTCAACCATCTTCACCCACTGGTGAGGTCTTCGTTGGATCCACTGCAGTACGCTAACCCGCCTGGTATCAGGGTGGATAGATGGCATCCTGTAACTCCCCCCACCAAGCTCTAACCCACCTGTAGAAGCCTGGAAGCACAATGAGGATCGTGTTCTTTGCTTTTTCGACACCTTTAACATCATCCAGCCTAGACTCCTGAGGGAAAAGCTGGAGCTGCCAGGGGTGACCACCACCTGCCCCAGGTGGTTGACCGACCGCAGTATGTGAGGAAACAGGGCTGTGTCTCTAATGCCCCTTTTCCTTGGACTCTGATTGGCTGGGCTCTACTTGGCTACGCCCACTTTGTGAGCATTTCGAGGAGAACTTTAGCAGGAGGTTGCAGGGAAGGCATGGAGAGCCCTCAGCAATTCTTGTCTTGAAGCTGACCAAGTAATGTGCTGAGCTGGGAGACTGAAACGCAGGGTGGAGCTCAGGAGGCTGCAATCTTAAGCGTTTGAACCCAAGCAATATTTTCAATTGTTTAAAGCAGGGGTCTTCAATTCCAGGCCTCAAGGTCCGGTGTCCTGGAACTTTTAGATGTGTCCCTGGTCCAGCACACCTGAATCAATGGCTTAATTCCTTCCTCAGTATGCTGTTAAGTTCTACACAATCATGCTAATGGCCTGATCATTTGACTCAGGTGTGTTGAAGAAGGGAGACATATAAAGGTTGTAAAACACCTGACCTCGAGGACTGGGGTTGTAGATCCCTGGTTTAAAGTTTAAATTTCAGAAAGTTTACTTTGAAGAAGTGCAAACAATAATTTTCATTGTTTGGCTGTTGTGTTAAGACTGTTAAAATCTGATGTTATGAGTTTAATCTCTTCTGTATTTGAGCAGTTACAGCTCAGCAAACAGTAACCGATTATCTGTGATTGCTTTTAAGCTTAGCCAGTTAAACTTGGACCCCTTTCCCAGATTCCATCAAATCTGCATTGAAACGCTTTAAGTAGCGGTGAAGTCTTTAACAGGATGAGGGGACCCAAATGAAATTCTCCATAAGGCCCCAAACAACCTTGGTCAGCCCTTAATAATATCAGTCATCATACTGTAATTTAAAGCTGCTTTAATCTTTCCAGATAATATTGGTAATTAGAACGTCTTACCAAGACACAAAGTAAACTTGGTAGATTTTGCCACTCTGAGCTGAGCTTCTTTTAAAAGTTTAGACTGTAGTTTGTGATTTGCCCTTTCTCACGTTTTGTGTAGTTCCAATAGCCCCATCTAGCGGCTTTTGAAGGTAATGCAGGAGGACGTCCAATCAACCACAGCAAACTGTAGCTTTGTCTGTCACCATCTACAGTATATTTGAGTGAAAATCTGACAAGGTAAGGAAGCTGTAAAGTAATTGTTCCTTTTGAAGCAACCAACCAGCCGCTGTCTTTAGTTGGAACGCTCAGCTGGTGGTGGTGTGCCCCGTGTATCTGCATCTACACGTTACTGGCTGCTGTTTGACCCGACAGATTAAAAAGATATTTTAGATGAGCTCCAGGAGTTTCTACTTACCTAAAAAATGATTGGTTTTACCAACAGCAGAGCTGATGTTTCTGTGGTTTAATTGCAAGACAAAAAAAACAAAAAAAAAAACATACGTTTTCAAACTTGATACTCCTTTTAAATTGTTGGAGTGGCTTTTGAAAGATGTCTGTTCACTTCCTTATCAGAAGTAAACTCCAAGGCCGAATGAAAATTATTTTAAATGTAAACCTGCCAGAGGTACGCAGACTTTTCTAAAGTTTAAATCTCTGCCAAAACATCTGGCAAATGGAGTAGGGAAAGCCATACCTAGTAGATACATAGCGTGGTCACTAGATGGTGATATATGATTAATTTTAAATGTTCTTGTTAAAAGAGTTAAGTGTAAAGAATCTGACAGAAACTGGCGCTTCCCACTGATACTTGCTGATGAGCACATTAAAAAAAAAAAAAATTCAAAGCAAGCAGGTACGATGGTCATTTTCTGTCATTAATCAAACATTTTCCTGTTCAGTAGCAGGACTTCTGCTTTTAAAGTTGAAGCAGAGCACATTCGCACGTAAGCAGTGCTTTAATAAGTGTGAAGTCAATAACCTGGAACCTAAAACAGAGAATGAGGTCAGCTGGCAAAACTATTTATTGTGTAACAAAATAAATAGCACATCCAAACACTGACATGTTACTGACAAATACAACCTTTACCTTTGTAAAATATGAAGTACAGCAGTTTTTCAAAAATGATCTGAAGACTTCTCCCCGTGTTGGCTCACAGGGGTTTAAATAGTTTCCACTTTACATCGTTTATATTTCCCTAAGTGTGACTAGAATAAATGAGTAATAAAGACAGCCTTTTAATGTGGACAAAAACAAAGATCGCTCCACATTAGAGGCCAGCGACATCCATGAAGTGATGTGACTGATCTTCACTCTTTCACACAGTCCACTGCTGCCATGAAATAAATAAAAAAAAGGCTGGAGGTAGATGAAACAAGTCCAGTCCACTTCAGAGCCTCGATGGAAAGTCCCTCAGCTTCTCACAGTCTGCATGAAGTATCCAGCCCCAGAGTCAGGAATCCTCAGGAGTCTCCGGTCATAATGGAGAGGAACTCCTCCTGGTTGACTGAAAGGCAACAAAAAGAAGTCAGGCAATCAGTATTTCCTTGGCTGTCACATCAGCACGCTGCAATAAATGAGAACATCTGTGATTAACCGCTCTGAGGAGTTAGGGAACTCTTGCAGAAAGCAGTGTCTGCAGCCGCTGGAATCTCACGTACTCTCTCCGTCTCCGTCTGTGTCGAACTCGTCGATCATGCTGCGCAGCTCCTCGTCGCTGATGTTTTCACCCAGTTCCCGGGCGACTCGTCTCAGGTTCCTCAGGCTGATCTTCCCCGACTCGTCGTCGTCAAAGAGCTTGAAAGCCTTCATGATCTCCTCCTTCGGGTCCCTCTCCAGGATGCGATCCGTCACTGTGGACGGTTACAGAACATGCTAGCATCAGTTCTTACAGCCCCCCCCCCTCGTGTCGGTGTGATCCCTCCCGACAACGCAGGCGTCTGCCTTACCCACTTCACTGAAGTCCTCAAATGTAATTTTCCCGTTGCCCTCCCTGTCGTAGTCCTTCAGAATCTTCAGAACGTCCACTTTCTTCACTTCGAACCCGAGTGCGCGCATCGCCACCTGGTGGGAAGTTTACATGCAACGTTAAGAAAAGCTTTGACAATCAGAGAAAGTGCTCTCACAGCTTCTAGTGGTAAAACAGTGCCAGCTCTTTATGTTCTCAGCAATAATAATAATAATAATAATAATAATAATAATAATATTAATAATAATAAAGATGTCAGAATCAGAATTCAGAATATATTTTATTTGTCACCGCAGCAAAATTTCTCTTTGGTCTCTCCGGTTCACATTACACATAATGAAGGCAAAACAAACCTGCCAACCAAACATGCAATGAACAAGGGTTAATTTTTTTATTTTTTTTAGAGTTTAGGAAAGTCAGTGATAAAGACAATGATGTAGTACGGTGCTTATTGAACAAAAGACATTTCAGGTCGGGGTGAATAAAGTCCTGTTCCACGGTTGCTACGGTTTGTTTGGGTTGCCGTTCCAACAGCTCCTCTCTCCTGTACTGTGTTAGCGCTCAGAGTGGTGACAACACGAATAAAAACGAAAACAAACAAAATAGCTCAGAGCGCTGTAGCTGCAGCAGTGACCTGTGGCGCCATGTTGATGGCAGACCGCATGAGAAATATTACACAACCAAACACAATGTGGCTACAAAAAACAACAATAATGCAATCGTTTATATAGTTATTCCACATTAGCCATGATTTTATAGTACCGTATTTTCAGACTATAAGGCGCACTTAAAATCCTTACATTTTCTCACAAATTGATGGTGTGCCTTATATATTATTACCGTTGTGCTTACTGACCCATTTTATGTGGTACAATGCACTCAAAAATCTGTTAAAATGTGTAAGTACGGCTTTGGTAAGCAACAAAACCGCTCCACTCAGTAGATATTCAGAGCATTATGGTACACCATGGCCATTTCTCAATAAGCGTACACGCCATCAGCCTCAGCCTCAGCACCGTTCCAATCGCCAAGAACACCAGACCAAGAATGGACCAAATCCACGGATGTTGTTCTCGCCCCGCCCTCTTTACCGAGCCTGCATCAGAGCAGACTTGTGCATTCTTCAGACTGACCGCTTTCCCAGAATGCACAGCGGCGTAATTTTTTTTTTTAGATATTTTTTAGGCTGTTTCAGATATTAAAAATATGATTGTTTTAAAAATGTTTTCAATAACATATGGTGTAGTGTATAAATAGTTTTGTATGTTAAAAAAAGGCTAAAGAACTTAAATTATAATTTAACACAAAATATTACCTCTCACATTTAACAATGAATACATTATTAATACAATTATTTAATTTTATGATCAATATAAGTAATAACTTATTATCATCTAAAGACTACTAATAACAGGAGGTGAAATGCAATGAGAAACGGCCATTGTCACTACCTGATCGGCGCATAACAGGACCCCTGAGCTGTCTACAAGACTGCCTGAATGTAATGTCTAAACTAGAAGTGCATTCATGTAAGGCAGCCCGTGCCCGGAGTACGCCCTAGCAACAATAAACCTAGTAAGTTAATTCAATATAAAAGTTCAGTTTATTTTGGCCTTATGTTAGAAACAGGACAGTGTAGTCCAACTAATCTGTCCTCCCTTCCAGGAGAGGGCTGCGTACATGAAGGGGCGCACAGCAAAAAGGGAACTAAAAGTAAGTAGAATTTTCTTGAAATTAATATATTTTTCCTTGATTTGAGCAGCTAAATAAGACTATTTGCCAATGGAATGAGTATTTTTAGCCTTAAAATAAGACAATTAGACATCCTTCACTTGACCTCACTCCATAAGATGATGGAGATCAATTGTTCTTATTTTAAGTGTAAAAATGTCATTCACTTGGGAAGAATATACGATGCGCATTATATTCCGGTGAGCCTTATATGTGGACAAATACACACATAGACACGTTAATTCACAGTGCGCCTTATAATCCTGTGCCATTATGGTCCAAAGAATACGGTAACCCAAATGTATGCAGCAAAACTAAATTTTACAATAGAATTCACTATACAATGTGGAATACATGACATTGTTAATATATTACATTAGGCTTTGGGGTTGTTAAAATTTTTCCCCCCTTGCTTCAAGTTAGAGAATCTTGTATGATTTACAAATAAAGATAACTTCTTATAAAATGTCTTTTAGCCGCTGGCATGACCAGGGTGAGATGCTGGCAGGTAATCTCACCCTTTCCCTAGTCCATCTAACACATCAAATTTCTCCATCGTCTAACTCTGTTATTGTTTCCTGGCTGCATCATATTCACCAACAGCTCTACTATCCCACCTCTGAATTTGTCCCACATAGCCTTTTCTAATTCCCCATATTTCAGACCAAAGCAACTCTTAACTATAATCTTTGTAAAAAAGTTTTAAACCTAGTCTTAAAAGTAGACGGGGTGTCTGCCTCACGGACTAAAACTGGGAGTTGGTTCCACAGGAGAGGAGCCTGATAGCTAAAGGATCTGCCTCCCATTCTACTTTTAGAGACTCTAGGAACCACCAGCAGACCTGCAGTCTGAGAGCGAAGTGCTCTGTTAGGAACATACGGGGTAATCAGAGCTCTGATATATGATGGAGCTTGATTATTAAGGGCTTTATACGTTAGAAGAAGAATTTTAAATTCTATTCTTGATTTAACAGGAAGCCAATGAAGGGAAGCTAAAATTGGAGAAATATGATCCCTCCTGTTGATTTTCATCAGAACTCTTGCTGCAGCATTTTGGATCAGCTGAAGACTTCGAACTGCATTTTGTGGACTTCCTGATAGTAAAGAATTACAATAGTCCAGCCTTGAATTAACAAATGCATGGACTAG
Source organism: Fundulus heteroclitus (assembly GCF_011125445.2). Lineage (NCBI taxonomy): Eukaryota > Metazoa > Chordata > Actinopteri > Cyprinodontiformes > Fundulidae > Fundulus > Fundulus heteroclitus. The sequence continues at coordinate 30,700,347 of NC_046368.1, read as the reverse complement.
TTTTTCAGCATCACTCCTGGACAGAATGTTTCTAATTTTGGCGATATTCTGGAGGTGAAAAAAGGAAACTCTGGAAACCTGTTTAATATGGGATTTAAATGACATGTCTTGGTCGAAAACAACACCAAGATTTTTTACTTTATTACCAGAGGCCAAGTTAATGCCATCCAGATTAAGTGATTGAAGTTTGTTTTTTAAGGACTCTGATCCAAAATGACAACTTCTGTCTTGTCAGAATTGAAAAAAATCAGGACATTTAAATCATCCAGGTTTTGATGTCATCAAGACATGCCTGTAGTCAAAGTAATTGATTGGATTCATCAGGATTTATGGATAAATATAGCTGAGTGTCATCAGCATAACAGTGGAAATTAATCCCATGCTGTCTGATAATTTTATAATTTTAGTAAAGAGAATTGGTCCAAGGACTGAACCCTGTGGTACTCCACAGGTGACCCTAGAGTTTGAAGAAGATTTATTATTAACATGAACAAACTGGAATCTGTCTGACAGATAAGATTTAAACCAGCCTAATGCTTTTCCCTTAATCCCTACAGTATGTTCAAGTCTTTGTAGGAGAATATTGTGATCAACTGTATCAAACGCAGCACTGAGATCTAACAGGACAAGTATAGACACAAGTCCATTATCTGATGTCATGAGAATATCATTAGTGACCTTCACCAGAGCTGTTTCAGTGCTATGATGAGCTCTGAAGCCTGACTGAAACTCTTCAAATAGATCATTACTTTGTAAATGTTTACATACTTTTTTAGAAAATACTTTCTCAAGAATTTTACATATATAGCGCACCACCGCCAGGGTGTGAATGTGTGCGCGAATGGGTGAATGACTAATTGTAGTGTAAAGTGCTTTTGGGTCATCAGACTAGTTAAAGCGCTATACAAGTACAAGCCATTTACCATTTTTACCATTTCTCTCACTCTTGCAGTTCAAGGTGGTTGTGGGTTTGTGACTACCTCCTGAGGTGGGCTAAAGGCATAACATTAGAGTGCAAATAAGTGTTACATTCTTAAGTGAAAATTTGTTTTGAGTAGGATGTTTACATGACATTACAGTCAGGTCACAATAGCTGCTCACATCCAAAAATAACTTAAAAATCACTTATTGTGTATTTATCACTACAGTAAATATATACAGCAACTATTTCTACTACTTCACAAATAACTGTATTAAAGGAGCAATAAGTAAAATTTCAGTATTTTAGATAGAAAGAACCAAAACATTTTTTGTGAAGAACTAAATGTGTCAATTTAAATGGACTATGGTTAAGCGTCACACACCATCTCTCAGTGTTGTTTTCCAGTCTCGTGCTTACATAGCCGGGCCGGCCAGCGCATGCACCTACGTGCACGTGAACAGCTGCCTCTCAGGGCTAACCCACTCCCTGCCCATAAAATGCCACCGCCAGGCACAGAATGGCGGAGAGCACGCCCATCGGATCAAAACGTTCTCTTGCAAACAGCATTATAAAGTTATAAAAGACTTACTTCCCTTTAGAAATGTTCCTCTGAAAGATGATGCTGTTCTGCTGTGTTTTTATCCTTTGCAAATAGACTAATAGGAGCCGATGGGTGAGAAGGGGAAATAGTACATGTCTTGTTTTGCTCTACAGACAGCGCTCAAGCTCCACCTAGTGGTAAAATATCGCTTATTGTTCCTTTAAATTCTAGAATGAATATTGAGGCTATATGGTCATTCAGATATTATTTTTTTTTACAGTTTTATTAGATTAGATATTTTTTAACCCAGTGAACCACTGTTGGCTCTTAATCCATATGCCTTTCTCGAACCCACTCACCTTCAGCTCGTGGTAGTCTATCTCTTTATCTTTGTCAGTGTCGAATAAATCAAACGCTTCTTTAATTTCATGCTTCTGATCTTCTGTGAGCTCCCTCCTCTTCTTGCGCTTGGTTTTGTCCAATGCAAGTTCAGCTCTGTTGAGAAAACACAAAATCAAATCAGAGGTTATACACGCAAGTTCATCACAGAAAATGTGTAGTGTGTCAGAATTTCTATTGAAAATTAAAGTTCTGTACTTTGAAGTCTGGATGTCCATGTGGGGAAAGCACAGAATTCCCTAAAATAAGTAATAGTATTTTTTTTAAAATTGCAATTGTTTTTGTTATTGCCATGTCAGCTGGTTTGTTGTGCATTTATTGCTATGGGATCTGTGAAGGGAAGCCTGAGTCCGGTGTTCCCTCAGACACAAGCTGGAGGGAAACGTGATGCATCCTGTCCTCGTTGCCCTGCTTTTACCTGCTTCATACGGGCAACAGATTTATGACAGCGGTCTGCATTCCTGGGACCCATGATAACTGTCAGAGGAATTTTCATGATCAAAACAAATAAGGATACATTTCTTCACAGTATAAAATCCTGTTTCCTTTTCCTACCACACATTTTCCCTCAACTCAACCTTCCATGAATATGCTTGAATTAACCTTTCTTGAAACAGCCAGCCTGTTTGACCTTTTGTGGTTTGTCTTACTTATGGGGGTGACTGCCTGCTGGATAAAACCATAAAAACCATTGTGTTGGCCATAACAGGTCATAAAATGACACTTAACTGACCAAAACATAAGGTTTTCTTATCTCAAAGCATTAATTGTAAAAAATGGCCAAAAATTGAAACTCAAACCAGGGTTTTAGGAAGATTTCTCTTACGGCTGTGCTGTGAGAAGCATAAACAAATCCTTCTGTTTTACTCCTAGCTGATCTCTGCTCGCAGCAGTGATGAAGTTGGTGCTGTTTATAAAACCTCCGATAACGCTAGACTCCTTTTCTAAAACGGTCTAAACCTTGATTCAGTCATGTGTGGTGACGTTGTCTGATAAGTACTCCTACTGCGACTTTATGCAGTGTGAGTGTCCCTGCTGCAGCGGCAGCTCCGGGCGGCCAGATGAATAAACCTCGGCAGTGAAGTGACGTTGGAAGCCAGACGTGCTAACTGCTAACTGGGCTGCACCGGCTTCAAAGTGACCGTATCCTGGTAGAGACAAGGCTTAGCGGCGGCACAGCGGCTTACCTTAAAGGAAGACTCATTCCGGTTTTAATGTAAACGTCTTAAAACACGACGTTCCAGTGTAAACACACAGTTAGCACTGCTCTAATCAACACAACAGGCTTTTATCCGCGCTCACATCCACGAATCGTATTGGTCGCTGGTTGCTAGGCAGCAGTGAGGCGCTTACTGATTGCTCGGTCCTTCTTCTTCTTCTTCTTCTTCTTGCGCCCTTAAAGTTACATTACCATCCCCTGGTGGTTTATCCGTTTAGCACAATGGTTCGGCTTACAACATTTGGACACAAAAAGTTGTTCATGTTGGTATGCAAGACCAAAAAGAGTTTTTTTTAAGGAACATTGTTGTTTGAATACCCCTTTTCTTGCTTACAGTAACAGATGGCATTAGCATGCATTCATTTATCTGCAATAATAGTTGTTTTAAAAAAAGAAAGTTCCTGCTTAACAAAGCAAAAAGGTTTAGTTTGGGCCTGTGTTTGAACTCTAGTCGGCTCTCCTATCGATTCAATCGCTGCCTCTCAGACAGAGCTCCTCTTTCATGCCTCCTCTCTAGGTCAAGTCAATCTACGAGTACGGGGGTGGTGATGAGGGGATTGGGGGACATATTTACCGTTTCTAGCATCCGTAGGCTGCACAGAGGCGGCTTTCTTTAAAAGCCACATAAGAGCATGCCCCCTGCTCACATGTAGTCCAAAACAGAGCAGTCAATATTCAGCTGGTGTAATGTACATGCATACAAGCCCGTACGCGTGGTTGAGACAGAGGTGGGCTGAAGGAGATGGAGGGGGCAGGGTACAGATAGTACGACGACTCTGCCTCAAAAAGTGTTTAACATCTGATAGAAGACTGGTTCAGTGTTTTCACAAGCTGGTCTCCACTTTGTGTCCCTCACTAGATGGCTTCATCTAATCCATGAAGAACTGAATTGAGTTGAACTGAATTATTGTTATTATTATTATTATCCATCCGTCCATTTACTTACTTGCTTTATCCCTCATGGGGTCACGAGGGGTGCTGGTGCCTATCTCCAGCAATTTAATGGGCGAGAGGCAGGGTACATTCTGAACAGGTCGCCAGTCTGTCGTAGTAATATTATTATTATTTTATTTATTATTATTATTATTATTATTATTATTATTATTATTATTATTATTATGAACTGACACTATCTGCAAATCCCTATAGATTATTGCACTTCTAGAACACATTCTATTAAGGCACAGCGCTTTAACTGTACATAAAGGGAAAAGTCAACAAGCGCAAGTAGCCAGTAAAATTTAAAGTATTACATTATTCATAATGAAGAATAAAGAATAATAATATCTATTCCGATCCATAAAAAACAAATAAACACACAAACATAACAAAAATATGATAAAGTAATTCTACTCTGCTTCTATGGATTAAAGGGAAGTTTGAACCAGGGCTGCTAAAAAAGTTCCTCACAGAAACGTTATGCGGCCGGCTGCCAGCTCTCCACCGCAGTGATTGCGGAGGAAAACTCGCTCCCCTGGCCGCAACAGGAAAATCATGCAGCTGGCAGCGATTTAGCTTCAGTTTGTTGTCATAGTCCCTCTAATATTTTTACTGAGGTCAATCAAAATTGGGATTAAAATGAAATACTGAATTTATTATATTTCACTGGTAGTTCCACGTTATAAAACAAATTTGTTAAAACATGCATATAAAAAGACCAAGTTAACATTTTTCCAAATGAAAACCTTATTTTTATAAATATAGCAATAAATCCAAGAAATACATTTTAAATAATTTTTGCCCTGATGCATTTTGAGATTACCAGGATGAAAACACACATTTACATATTTAAGGCAATATATTAACTGAATCTTTTGATAAATATGGTCATTTATTTAAGAAGTCCCATACTTTAGATGCAGTTTGGTGAAATGTTGTCAGCTTAAATGCACAGAGGTGCTTTTTCAGTCTCTGAACCTTCACTGAAAGGTTTCCAGCAGTTCCACTCATTAGCAGAGCAATCTAGCAACTTGATTCAGGTGAGTAGGGCATGAGACACATCTAAAAGATCCAGAACATCCGCCCCCGAGGATTTGAGTTTGAGACCACAGGGCTAAACTTTTAGGTTGATATTTAAGATACTGATTTAAATATTTCATACTTATAGCCCATGAAACTGATGAGTAATAGAGGGCTTCTCCTTAAATAGTTAAAATAACTTGCAAAAAACCTCATCTGATTGAAACACTAAAACTATTCTTAGAAATAAATGTAAATAAAAGACATTGATTTAACCCAAAAACATCTGTTAAATTTTTTGACAATTATTACAGTGTATCCAATTTGAATAAGCATATAAGTGATATTCAAAGACTTCATCGAGGTAATCTCATTTTTAATCATAGTGATATTTACTAAGCCTCAGAATGACTTTGTCGGTCGCGGTTCAGAAATCAAAAAGCAACGTAGATGTTCGTCAAGGGCAAGGCAGGTATAAAGAAAAAAAGGTGGATATTTACGGGCTAAGGCCTTCAATAATCTGGCAGTGTCTTGCTGTCTGTGGAGCGCTTATATAGAGCAGGAAACAGGTGTACGGAATGAACTTGTTCGCAGAGCAGCAGAGAAGCAGGCTTGCTGGTGTGGTGGATGAAGCTTAAATAACACAGAGCATGGGTATATATATGTAATATATATATATATATGTAAAACATTCAAATACTTTATGTTCACTAAGCTCTTTCACATCATGAATTGTGAATGGCTACTAAGAGTAATTAAGGGGGGCTAGGTGGAGTTGCTGTGTTTGTGTTTGTTCATGTCTTTTAAGCAAATTCCACTGAACCCTACCCTGAACCAGCACAAAGACCCCCTGTCTGACATCCCCCTGCACATGTGTACAAGTGCTCTTACAGCTTCAGTGGCCAGCAGCAGATTTAACAGCTCGCAGGAAGACACGGAAGAGCTTTAATTTAACTGACATTAAATGGTCCATTTTTTTTATTTTGCCAGAATTCATATGAATTAACAGATGGTTTACTTGATACTCGTTGTGTAGCTCATTGCATAGTGGTGTAATTGTACAGTTGGGGTCAATTATATTGTCACATTAGTTCAAACTCTCATTTTTACATGAAATGTCATTATTTTAGACAGGAAGAACAAAAAACTTGCTTTGTGAAGAACTAAAGGTTTCTTTTTAGATGGATTATGCTATGACGTCACACACCATCTCTCTGTGTTGTTCTCCAGTCTCTACAAAGTCGGGCCGGCTGCACGTCCATGTACATCAACGTGAAAGCTGCCACTCAGAGTTTAGCCCCTCACTACCCATACAATGCCCCTGCCAGGTTCACCTGAAGACGATCAGGAGCCATTATTACCGCAAAAAAAAAAAAAAAACAGTCTTTGGAAGTTGCCAGACAAGGGAAGAGGCAAAACGAGGATTAACATTGGCCTGGAGAGTATTTTGAGAGCAGAAGCAGCTCCAGTTTGACTAGCTTTTCTCCTCCAGACAGGTGAGTAACAGCATGAAGTCAAAAGTTTGTTTTAGTTGGTGTTCCAGTCTTGTTAGACTTGTGTTGCTATGTTGATTTGACTCAATGTAATACTACAATTGAGGCATATGGGTTAATCATTGGAGTTTGACCAGGGATGGGTCAGGTGTCGCTGTTATGTAAAGCGAGTAGCCGGTAGCCCAGCTAACACAGTTAGCATTGTTTAAGCTAGCCTGGTGGGCTTGTGAGCTGTCCTCCGTGATCCGCGCGTACATTCAGGGCATTCTGTTTTTGACGAAATGGTTTAAATATAAATGAATAACTGGTCTGGTGTTTAAATTTTGAAGGGAGAGAGAGGCATGGTTTACCATACATCTTGTTTTGGTCTACAGACACTACTCAACAGTGCACCTAGTGGTAAAATTTCACTTATTGCTCCTTTAAACATTAAACACAAACCGGTGGACGTATACAAACTTCAAGCTCAACAGGTTGTACCAATGGACCCCGTTGTTTGTGAGATCAAAACTTTCTCGTGGCTTGTACTTATCTGATTTGTGAGGGAGGGATCCAGAACCTGCAACAGTGCAAAAGAAGCAACAGAAGACCTTTTGAGGAAAGGGATACTACATGTGGAAGGGGAGATCATCACCGGTCACATGACCTGCTGTGGGCAGGTGCTGCAGCTTCACCCCGCAAATCCCCCAGAGGAAGCGACGGAGAGACCCATGGACCCTTGAGGTGCAGCAGGGGAGTGTTGAAAGGGGGGATCGCCGGAGGTTCCAACACACTCTTTCACAGGAGAGGAACACAACAAAGTTTAGATAGTAAAAATAAGAGTGTATTATATAGAGTATCGTATGACTGTGGTGCTCAGAAGGAAATACATCTGATCTTTTGTGGGTGTTTATCTGGGATAAAAAAATGGCACTTTACCCATCGACTGTGTATTCTGATAATCCCTATCTGAGGATGCTGGACCATATTCTGAGGGGCCCTTCCTTTGAAGGCTTCCCCTCCCCAATTATGTCATCTTTATACTTCATGGCTGGAGGTCTTCGGTGTTTGCACAGTGGTGTGAAAAACATTCTAGTTTCTCTCAACTCAGACAGTTTATGTACCCACCGCTGGCCTGCATGTGGACCAAATTGCACCGTTTGCTATTTGTTAAGCTCCTTTTGACAAACAGTTTGTTCCTTTCTCCACATAATGAATGACACTCTAAAGTTGAATTTAAACACCTATTACCGTTGTGTGCTTCATTGTGCTCTTGTCTAAAAGCACAATAGCTATTTGCTCGAGTCTCTTAGCTCTCCTTTTCTTATCAGTTGAAGCACATCCTTTAAGAACATTCACCGTCCTTTCAACTCCCCTGCAATCATTACATCTTAAACACACATCAGACACACAGGTACGGCGTTCTGCGCTGCTGGGATTGTTGGCGAGTATCACACACGAGTCACAGACACGTAGCACCAGCTATTACCTTGTCAGTGTCATCAGCTGCTTTGAGAAGATTCCTGGATGCGGCTGTTGTGAAATATTTCCCACATCGTGTGGTTTATCTGTAAGGAGACACCCAGGAACTGTTCCTCATCAGCCTAATAACAGGGCTCAAGCATAAACCACAGATGGGCTCAGTCTGGGACCCATTTAGATCAGCTGAGGATACGGGCAAGGCTTTAAGGTAAAGCGCAGGTAAGCGGCAGCTCTTGGCTTTGGCCTTATAGGTGTTAGACATGGGATCCAATTGCTAAACAGGGCACTACTGCAAGACCTAAAAAAAAAAAATTTAAATAAAGAAAAGCTGAAAACAATAAATAAAATAAATACTCTGGTTATATTTACTGGTTCCCATTACGTGTGCTCTGTATCGAAAATAAAAAAAGAGAATAGACAAAACATATAAACAAAAACCACAGCAACGTAGTTTCCCACGCTGTTAATCAAACATGGAACAAATGAACCTCCCCATCAATGCTGCACTATCATCAACTGATAAAAAGAAGTACAGAAACATATGCTTAAATCTGTTCTCTATTAGTTTTTTTCCTGGGTTTCCTAATCATATTTTGCAGCATCTGAGAGTCGACGGCAACCTTTCTAACATTTTACTTCAGTTACTGTTTACCTATCTAATAATAACAGGTTCTTTTGTCCAAGCCAGCTGAAGTTAGTAGAGAATTTGCTGTATCTGAAAAGTGTGTTTGAAGAGCTGTTTCACTTATTGACGCACAGAACTGGCAGCCTTGACTCAGATGCTGGCGTCAGTCTTGTATTTTCGACCTGAAACTACTGTGGTAGGTGGTTCGCCTCTGCCCTGCGTCTGTGTTTGGCGAAGGAGTGTGTGCAGAAAGTTACAGAGATGAGGAAGTATACGACTGGGCCGAACAGAGGAACATGCCTCCTGCCCTCAAGGTTTGCACAAGCATTTCAGCCATGGGGCGCTGTTGATGGGCACAGAAATGGCAGGCATAAACAAGGTGTAACCTCTCTAAAATTAGCTTCTGCTTCAAAGCTTCCTATGCTAACATATTAATAACATCAGACATTGATCCAGCATACGTTTCTGTCAGAAGCTCATTTGTGAAACAAAAAAACAATACAATGTTTATAAAATAAAATGAAAGTTAAGGTTTAGTTGTGTGCAGGCAGAGAAACACTGAAAAGATGCATCTTTGTGGATGCATCATAAACCAGGAGCACAGCAGATTGAGATGTGGCCACTGGAAGGAATCAACCCACCTTTTGGCTACCCAAGACTTTCTTTCACAGGTGGAAAAGCATACACTGTATGAAGCAAAATCCACAATACCATCATACCCCTTGTGGTCTCTCCCATATAAATGGACTGGATTTATATAGCGCGCATCTACGTGTGACAGGGGAAAGCTGAAATCGGACCTACAACCTTCAAATTGCAAGAAAACTGCTCTATCCACGCCGAACACTGCTTCACTGTTCAATCGTCAACATTTTACTGCTGAATTTGGAGAAGGTTGGTTTAATGAAGAAAGTCAGGTTTGCTCATAGAGCCCAGCCTACCCAGGGCCATTAGATGAAATGAAAACAAGTCCTTAATGCTATCCTGTAGAAAGGGGAAAGGCTCAGTCAGCAACAATAGCAAAGTACAAATACAGCTAAATACAGGGCAATCCTGGAAGATCACCTGTTATAGGCTGTAAGAGGAAACTTTAGACTGGGACAGAGGTTCCCCTTCTAACAAGACAACAACGCTAAAAACACAGCCTACCTCATACCTGTTAGTCTATTTGGCCTCACAGGATGTAAGACTTAGGTTAGGACATCTGTGTCCTCCCAATAAGGTCCGATAGGGGTTTCTGTGAAAGATGGGCGTCGGCCCATGAGCTAAAGAAGAAAAACAACAAAGCTTTCCATTTTTTGAAGAAGAAATATATTGAGGAGAGATCATCTGTTTTTCCTATGTGGATACCTTACAACAACTTACTGCTGATTTTCTGGTGAGAATTCCTTCTGGGGGGTTTTCAGTTCTTTTATCTTCTCCACTTCTATGTAGACAATTGATAAAAAAAGTACAATATTGCCCACTATGAGGCTTTAGTTCTAAATGTATATTTCTGAGTGAAATGCTGTTTTTCTGCTGAGCTAAAATCAGTATGAATGGAAGGAAAAGGGTGCTTGTCTCCAAGGTCCAAGCGGCTTGTGTTGGCAGACACTGTGAGGTAGGTCAAGACTACAGTGGAATAGTTCAGATCAAAGCCTGTTCGTGAGTTAGAACGGCCCAGTTAAAGTCCGAACCCAAATCCAATTGAGAATTTTTGTGGCTTGATGCTCACAGACACCCCATCCAACCTGACTGAAATTGGGTTATTTTGTGTAGAAGACAGGAATTTCACTCTGCAGAGGTAAAACGCTGGTTGAGACAAAAGCCTTCAGCACAGGTGGCTCTAGAAAGTTTTGTCTGGGGAGCTGAATACTAATCCACATCACATTTCTCAAATTCTGTTGGCCTATCCCATAGAATCCCAGCAGAATACATATTTAAGTATGTGTTTGCAACGTGACAAAGTCTAGAAGTGCTTAAGAGTTCTAAATATCTAAGCATGAAGCGGAAGGCTGTATATTAAAACGTTTAATGGAGAGAGGAGCTGTGTTGACAAAAGGGGGTTTGGGGGAGGGGAGGCGGTGGGCTCTCTAAATCAAGTTGACGGCACATTGAGCAACATTAAGGGCGACTCCCTTGTTGATTGAAAAGTGTCACAACCCAACAGGCGAGAGCGTAGAGATCCACCTCGGAGTGCGCAGAGTTCCACAGGAGGGGGAAATCAAAGCGAGGACCGTCACTGTCACCTGCACGCGCGTCGCAGGCGTCTCGACACGCGCACGCGCCGCTGTGCCATCATACGGGGGAGGACACATCCGCACCGCCCGGTTTTCGTGCCCTCTGAGGGCGCACTCGTTTCACGGCGCAGTGTTCCCCCTGACCGCCGGAGAGTTTGGACCTGAGCCGCAGCACCGCGCAGAAACCAGGTGAAGTGCTCCTCTTTATTACGCTGATTGTTACGGCAAAAACAAGAAAGACGCGCAACACGCACCGGCGTGACGACTGATGTGCGCAAAACGTAAAGCTTCTTAAAGACTTTCAAGGATATAATATCAGGGACCGAGTTTGTTGTTAAGGTATGAGAAGGTGTACTACTTTGTTTTTAAGCAGGACGTTGTAGGTAAAAGTCATTTATTATGGCATCCATATAAAGTAATGCTGTACCATTATCATAACTAATTTGAATTTAAAAAAAACGTGTGGTGTTAAGTGGGACAGAAAGAAGGCAAGGCAGGTATGTTTATAAAGCACTTTTCAGTAACAAGACGATTCAAAGTGCTGTGCATTAAAAACAGAGGAAGGATAGCATTTGGTTTCATATATATATATATATATATATATATATATATATATATATATATATATATATATATATATATATATATATATATATATATATTTGAAACCAATAATAGACCTTAAATTTATATATATATATATATATATATATATATATATATATATATATATATATATATATATATATATATATATATATATATATATATATATATATATATATATATATATATATATATATAGCAACAAAGCACCAGCTGTCACTTTGTTACTTTTCATGATTTTTTCTTTCAGTGAGGGAATAATATTGTTGAACTCTTATTAGAGATGATCTGTTTCAGACCACTATGGGTTCAGCCTGTTTTCTCTTGAATCTGCATGCACTACACGTAACACGAGGTCAACGTAAGAGAATTTCCAACATGCCTGGAACATCTTGGGTATGTTTGGGTTCTAGATGGAAAACGTGCTACTCTTGACAAAATGAGCTGTTCTGTTTGCTTTAGCTGAGCCTTATTCACAAGGAGGCACTTATCTGGATGTTTCCATCATCACACAGTGAGCAGGCAGGGGCGGACTCAGGCGGGTAAATCTGTGGGGCCCAGCATTGTGCATTGTTCTTTCTCTGAGTGAGAGGGTGCTGGAGAATGTGAATATGCCCAATTTATTTATACAATTTCCAACATTAAACCCATAAAACTGAATATCAAAAAAAAAAAATGACACTACATTACTCTTTTTCACTTGGATGTTTGACAGTACGTGCATCATCACACTGTTGGAGTCAGATATGTCGTTTGCTCCTTTTGAAATTCCTGCTTTCTTGTTATTAATTTCTGCTTCTATATTTCATATTTTGAACAGTTTGTTTCCAATTTGTATATATATTATTTTTCTGGATTTTTTTGTGGCACTAGTGACAATTTTATTTAAAGTAGGCTGACAGGAAGAAGGGGAATGAGAGATGAGGATCACATGCGGTAAAGAAGACACAGCCGCGTGGAGGACTAAGGCCTCTAGTACATGGGCCAGGCGCACTACCCCTACGCCAACGGCACGGTCAATTTTTAAATTGATCAGTTTATGTCTGCTCTAAGCCCACTGATTGCCACTCTGGAATCTATTCTATTCAGAGGGGTTTTTCCTTTGTAAGAATGTTTCCCTGAGAACAGGAACCTCTGCAGGAAGTACCACAGAATCTGAGATAATTTTACACCCCAAGGTTCCTGCAGAGGGGGTTGTGCTATCTCTAGGTTCAGGAAATTTCCAAGGGGTTGTTTGTATTGTAGAACAGCTCTGATAGGTCCAGCATTCTCCTCAAGACTCTTTTCAAAACCAGCAACGGCACACCAGAGGTTTTGCTTGTTGTCACTGATAAAACCCAGTATTAAGCAGCTCAACTGATCGTATGGTTGATTGAGGTAATGTTTGGACAGACCTGGCCAATTGAGTTGTGAAAACGTGAAATGAATTTCCTGAAAGTCAGCCACGGTTTTTTAAAATGGAGAAATTCAAGGTCTATTATTGTTGTTAGACATATGTAGAGCTTGTTGAGGTTTCAAGTATCCCACTAAACTTAGTGTTTAGTGGGACTAAGATCATGTGCAGAGCAAGGTACACAATACAGTTTGGTCATATTGATCAATTGTAAATGAACCCAATTAACTTAGCTCTAGTTGTGTGGTTGTTTCATATAAATCCTCCAAGCAGTTTCAGAGAGCATGAAGGAACATTTTTGATTTTTATGGCAAACATTTTTAAATTCAGGAGCAGGGTTCCTCGTTTGGTTCATTGTGGTGTCCCTACATGAGCTCAGGTTTTGGACCTGATCAAGGCGTTTTTGGATGATTGCTGTCAGAGCAGCTTATTGCATCCATTTACAATCACTGTTGTCGCCTCAGGTTTAATGTCATCTGCACCTCATACAGTTGTTAATTAACAGTTTCACAGAACAGCTCAGGTACTTCTTGAAGTAGTAGTAAAAGACCGACATGGATGACAATAAGGTCAATCTGAAATAAACAAGGTGAAGCAACTGTTACCATGTTGGTTACGTTTCCTGTGTTTCTGCCTGCTTCTCTGTCCATGCCACATCTTTTCCCTGCCTGCTGTGCTGCAAGTTTTTCCTTTCAGTTTTCATCAAAACCCATCCACTCACCATGCTGCTCCTGAGGTCCAGTCTGCACTTTGGTCCAGCCTCAAACCCTTTCAACAGGACATTCTCATTGATCAAAAAAAAGGGCTGTGTTGCATGCCCAACCGATTCCTGGATCTCACTCTATAGACCATGCAGGCAAGACTTCCTGAAGGTGGCACCTCTACATTTGACTGCACCTAAATACCGATTTGTCTAGCTACTTTCTAGCTATTTTTCTAATATTGCATGCCTGCCATGGTCATTAATTTCACCGCAAATACAAATTTGTTGAATTGTTTTTAGTAAGTGAGAAATCCAGAAAAGGAGCCAGGTCTCTGTGCTCCTCTTGTGGACCTGACTTTGTCGTGTCAGTATATGCTCCATATGCAGCTGATACATATGTACTCCTTCTTCTGTGTTGATTCCCTTCTGTGACTGGCACGCAAAACATCAAGTGTGTGCATAGTTTGAAGAAGTGCAAAGCATCTCTGCACAGCATCACCCAAACAAAGCTGTCTCACGCAGCATCACTCTGTACATATACAAATATTATGAGACTGTGCCTTACACTTTGAAGCACAAGCAGAAGCAACTTTCAATTAGCAACTGATTTATTTTTAATTGCAAGTCTGGAGATAGTGATGACCAGTGCTTCTAGGCAGTTTAATATGGAATGCCAGTGATGTCAAAACTTGTCATTTTGGCTTTTAGGCCCAGTTCGTAATTCTCTGGGATGGAGAACTCACTGTGCTCGCTTTAGGTCACCACTGAAGTTGTTTGTCTTTCCAAAAAAACTGTATTGTTTCTTCTTTATCCCACCATACAATGCTACTAGAAATGTTTTAATATTGGATTAATTATACTTTTGTGCTGAAAATGACTGGAATTTTCAGTGCTGCCCGTGTTTTGCTGGGGGTGTAAGGGTTGGCGCCGGAACAAACAATTTCCTTTCCATTATTTTGTACGGGGAATCGTGTTTCCTAATAAAACATTTTCAAGATAGAAAATGTCTGTTGAAACAAACTGAATTTATATTCAGAGGTTTCTTTATACCTTTATATCTTTTCCTAGTTCGGATGGTCGTGCATGATGGACGACTTTAAATGGATATGGTTTTAAAACCTCAAGCATTTTCTGCTCAGCTGTTGCTATCATTTCAAGTCCTTTTAATCAGATGTCACAGAATGCTGCATGGTTATGTGGAGCATAGCCAGTGCCTTCCTACTTGTTGCTGTGCACTGCTGGCTATCTAACTGAAATAATTCTAGGTCTTCATACTTAACAAAAAGACTAAACAGAAATATTTTTGGTTTAAAAAAAATGACAGTGATTGCGTGAAAACTAAAGGAGTCCAACGCTTTACCCTAAAAGGGAAAAGTGAAAGTCCTGTTCACAAGCAATGAGCTACAGAGCAAGCTCTTTTAAACGGAAGCATTAATTGTATACTTGACGCTAATTGTAATGAAGCACATTTTGTTCAAAAGTAAGTCCTGTCAGGTCTGTCAAGTAATTACTTATTATAAGTAATAAGTAATTGTGTCTATACAGCTTTTTAGTTACTATACACTATTTATATTGTTTAATCTAGAGGTAGGTATTCAGTACATACTTCAGACTCAGTATAAGCAAGTACAGTTTTCTGAAATGACTAATCACTATCAGGGACAAAATATCTCAACTGTTTATTTAACTCTGTCCTCCATTTCTGGACACGTGTAACATGGGTACTTCACACAGTTCTCAGAACAATGAGTAAGTGAATCCAGCTGATTTGCTATCATCTGGAGAGAGCTCTGGAAGCAAAACAAGCACACCCAGAAATGGCACTTTACATAATTCACAAGCTCTCACAGGGTCTGGATGTCATTGTTGAGGTTACTGCTTTAATTCAAATTGAGGCAACAAAAAGAAAAAAACATGTCACAGAGAGAACAGATCTGAAGGAATGGGTTTTATTCTCATTCAGAGGAAATTTAAGCACTAGAAGAGTTTAACAAGACGAGGAGCTGTATGTGCGAGAGTCACTCAGTCTTAGAGCAGGCATATGGTTGGGGGGGGGGTACATTGTGGACATATCGCCAGCCCATCACAGACTATAAGCATCTCATCCAGGAATTGTTTGACCCTCTGTCAGATTTACTTAAGATGTTTGTGGGGAATGGTAATTCAGATAGGCTGTTTAACTACAATAATAACATTATTTCTATCCCATCCTTTCCAACAGATAGCCTGAAATTGGCCTAATGTCTTAATACTGTTGGGAGCAGCAAGCTAGATTAGCTGATCTCTGACCAGTTTCAGCAGGGCTGGAAGACCAAAGTTATTCACTGAGTTCAAAGCTGGATTTATTAACACTACCTGCCAATATCAAAAGACTGACAGTGGTAGAGGATCAAGGCAGAAATTATGCTTATGAACTAATCAGAAAACAAAGCGCAGCAATATGCTGTGGGTTGACCTATTTAAAATCTGTCATATCGAAACAAGGATAAGAAATAGTGAGCTCACGCTCTTTTTAGGTTAAAGAAGAAGTACACTCAAGTTAATAGATTCAGTGGCTCCATTAGTGGCTTCTTCTGGGAAATAAACAGATAAGCTCTGAGTTAGTACTATCACTAGGTTAGCTCTGAAACCTTTTTGGTGGAAATCCCTCACTTGACCGCTGTGTACGACTACACCAGCACATCCTAGCAACTTTTGAACGTTTCGACCAGTGGCGCCTCCAGAAATATTTCATAGGGGTGGCCAGATGGAGCCACTTAACCTCTTGGGGTGGCACTGAAACTAAAAGCTGTAATTTCAGGATTTTATTCTACTGTTGTAGTAAAGCTGCATGTAGAAAACAGGCAGAATCAGAAAGACTTAAGTAAACGCCTACTAATATCTTATGGTTTTTAATGGTTTTCTGAATTTTTAATGTTCCTAATGATCTAATGTGCATAGCCCAATAATAGCACAGTTAACATTTTGAGTTGAACAACAATACATTTTTATTGCGTAATTAAATTAGGAATAGGGTGTACATTTGTTAATTTATTGGAAAACAAAACAGTTACTAAGGGAAGTAGATACTGGCAGATACAAATAAGTGCGATAGAAGCCAAGGAAGAGCATCTGTCTTGCTGGCTGTGCATGATAGGATGAAATGCTAAACTGACGCTACTACAATAGACACTTGCCAGTGGGGTGGCCAGGACATGGCACAGGGCCATGGCCACCCCTGGCCACCCCTGGAGGCACCCCTGGTTTCGACTGTTCGCCATTTTAGTAATAGTAATAATTGCTGTTGCAACAGTTTCACAAGATAAAGGAAAAAATATGTTTCTGTGCCTAAATCAATATTTGGCTCTTTATTTTTTTTTAATACATAACACACCTTGAAGATTTTCTTGCTCAGACTTCTATTCATTCAAAAAGGTTGACAAAATGCTGGGCTACACAAATGAAGTGGCATTATCCAGATGCGTGCTTTATATCATACAAAGCTTCCACTTTGTGTTCATATCCAGGAGAACACCTGAGAAGAAAGCAGAAGAAAGCCAGTAAGATGTTCCAAAGAACCAACAGCCTACCACTGGGAATTTCTACTATTCCAATATTTAGAGTTCATTTAAGTAGAACTGTTATTTTTTTACAATGAACTGTGCCAGTTCTGACATAGCATTGCCGGTACATTGCTGTATAAGTTGAGCTTTAATTCGGTCATCTGCCGCCCACACAGACAATCATATTTGTGAGACTTGTCATATTTGTGGTTAAGCGTGTTGTGCACAAAGTGATTTAAAGCCGCAAGCATAGAGCTCGTGAGAGGCTCTGTGCCCAACAACCCGTCTCTGTTTGCTGGCTTAGACTAGGCGACTCCACCCTGACCCCCCCACCCATTACTTCCCCCTGAAAACACACACACACAAACACACATGTATTTATATATATATATATATATATATATATATATATATATATATATATATATATATATATATATATATGTGTGTGTGTGTGTGTATATATATCTGTATATATCTATATTTATGTATGTATGTATGTATGTATGTATATATATATATATATATATATATATATATATATATATATATATATATATATATATATATATATATATATACATAGATATAGATATATAAAGATATAGATATTAGCTAGATAGCTAGATAGATAGATAGATATACAGACAGACAAACAGAATAAATAAAGAAGGGGTTGCGGTGGCCCACTCAACCCTTAATGTGAAAGGGGTTTTTCCATGAAAACAAAGAAACAGAAAACTTTTTTTTAGTTTGTGTGAATTATGGAGGACCACCGAACAACGAGTCAAAAGAGTTGTGCCTTTTTCATATTTTACGGTATGTGCGGGGGAGAAGGTGATTTTTTACTCACCTCATGAATAGATGTTTCTGTTGTGCTGATTAACCCACTTGCCATTAGTGTTTATGTTTTTTCTACCTTGTCTGCGTTTGGCATGGATATAAATAGGCCGAGATCCTTAAAAGCTACGTTTATTTAAAACTGTGGTCACATCTAACACATACAGTAGCCACTGTGGGCTGACCAACATGATGCACTTCCCTCTGTACACAGCCCAAAGAAACGGCTTTTGTTGTGTATTAACAGCAGCCCGTTTTTAAAAAAATCTGCAGCTGCTATATCATTTGCTGAGTTCATGCTAATAATGTCAGTGTTGTACACAAACAGGTTGGATTAAACAATTTCATGAGGGGCATGTCTTTGGCAGAGATTAGTGTTTATTTTACAAAGCAACAGGGACTGGGTACTGCTCCTTCTTTCGACTTTTCCCTTTCAGATGTTGCCACTGCAGCTCCAATCTGATTGTTTGACATTAGCCTAACAAAATAAGTAGTTGTTCCTTTGAGTTATTCTGCAGAATTTGTAATTGTTCATGTGTTCCATTATAGTCTTTCTTAGAGAGTCTATATGTCAAACCATTACAGCAAAAATAGACAATATTAGATTGTTAATGACAGGCAGGCAGGTAGGCAGGTTGAAAGGTCCAATCCAGAAGTCCAAAGCTTACGCATTTAAACTTTTCAAAACCTCATACACTATTCTGCTGAAGTCAGGTGATTTCTAATGAAGCCCCACATAGAAGGCGACACACTCAATGTGCTACATCTATCTGGACCCAAATTAGCTATGAGTAACTTGATACACTTTAGTGCACTCAAGCATCTGCTTATTTCATTTGGTTTCACTTTAACCTCCTAACTTCCTACTTTCTTTTAAATGAATAGTTAAGTAGACTCCATGGAGTTCAGATGGGATTACACATCAGCACCAGTGAGTTAAAATTCCTGATACAGTCGTTTAAATGGTTGCTGAATTAGTTCAAGATATAAAGCAGCAATTAACCTCTGAAGTATTAACTTAGCTCATATTACAGATACCAGATCTCTGTGAGCACCACTGAACTCTGACCTTAGGCTTTCACCCATGACTCAGGAGAGAAAGTACAAAGAGGACATTGTAGTCTACATAAGTAAATGTCTGCTCCTTTAAACCACTGTGGCACGGTGGTATGAAGAACGAGATTACCTTTGAACTGTTTGGCTCTCCTCTCCATCGTAACTGGGAGTTAATAGAGATGGAGGAGCTGTAATTTATCTCTGGTGCTATAGGGGGTGAGGAGAGAGCTGGCAGATAAGAGGAGGGGGAAGGATTGAGACTGTCAGCTCCTGAAGTATGATGCAGACCGCGCTGGTGCCTGTCTAATTCTGAGGCTCTATATCCTGGGTACTTCTGAAATATCAGGAATGCGCATTACGAATAAAAGCTGTGAAGCGCATCTTTGCTGTGTTCAGATAGTGAAGGACAGAATTATAGGGTGCACGGTTGCTTTATCTTATCTGCTTGTCAAAAAGTCAACAGAAGCTCAGGAAAACAGGTATAGACATAAATTAGCGTAATTCTAAAGCACACAACTCAAAGCCTACAAAAAAAAACAACCACAAGAGCGACATCTTTAAAAACTCTGGAAGCTAAAAGAACTGAACTTATATAGCGCTTTTCCTTTCAACCCATCAAGCCACAGTCACCCCCTGTTATTAGAAGAAATTTAAAAGCCACAGAAGGCATCTGTCTGACTGCATTAGAGAGTGATAGTTGTGTTTAACCCATTGTAGTCTAGTGTTTCGAATTTGCCTGAAAACACGCAGTGAGGATGCACATTTTTCTCAGAACAAAGATTGCTTTGAAGCTCTGCACATTTTTTTCCTAGTTTTGCTTATTTGTAAGTTAAATACCATTGTCAACGGGAAACCATTGTGCACTCATTTTTATGGTGGGATGTGTTAAAACAATTAATAAATACCTAAATACAGCTCACATACATGGCCTACATCACTCTAACATACTTTTCTGCTAGTGCAGACTTCCTCATACAATACCACAGCTCCACTGTCAGCACCCTGTCATATACTTTCTCTAGATCTGATCTTCTCTGTACTTCTCCATCAACATCCTCGACGCATAAACGGGATCTGTAGTAGTCTTTCCCATAAGTCTATTGTATCACTCGTCAACTTCATTCCTCTGTAGATGCCACAACTCTGCAGATATACATTGTTCTCAAAGATTGGCAGCAGTACACGTCACCTTCTCAACTATCCTCTTGCTCTCTAAGATCTCATTGAACAGCCTAGTCAAAAACTCTACTGCTGTCTCTCCAAGACACTTCCATACCACCACATGTATATCATCAGGAAGAACTGCCTTTCCACTCTTCATCCTTTTCAATGCCTTCCTTACTTCATCCTTTCTAATCTTTGCTACTTCCTGATCCACAACGGTGTCTTCTCCTGCTTTTTGTTCTCCCTCATATCCCCATTCATATTTTTGTCAAAGTACTCCTTCCATATTCCTTTCACAGTTGTCAGAACAGTTCCATCTCAACCTTAAGCCGGGCGTACACTGTACGAGTTTTTCCCCTTTTTGGGCCGATTCCTCAGTCGTGCGAGCATTTTTTGAATCGGGCCGAATTTCAGCTTGATCGTAGAGGGGGGGAGGAGGGGGGACTGGCTTCTCACGACTACCTCCCGATCAGGAATCGGACGATCGGTGAAAATCAAACTTGTTTGAAATTCAGTCGGCTGTCGTGAGGTTTTCGTGAGCGCATCCTGCTGTTCAAGCAGAGCTACGAGGGGGTTCAAAAGAGAGCCTCCATCTTCTCTATGACATTTTCTGTGCCAATTCAATTGAGTTGTTTAATGGTCCAGTAATAAGCAGAAATTAACCATAGCAATTGAACACAAATGGAAAGAACTGTCACAGAATAATTAATTCCATTATTTTTTAACAATATGTGTAATATTTAATATAATCTGAACTAATTAAAGAGTTATTTAAAATAATTTAATCTGCTGGTATTTTCTCATCATGGCTTTAATGGCACTACAACCTCTAACATCTTTTAACATAACATAGGGGCGACAGTGGCGCACAAGGTAGGGAGTGCATTCTATAACCGACCGGTTGCTGGTTTGACCCCATGCTCCAACCGTCTCTGTCGTGTCACTTGGCAAGACACTTTATCTGTTTCGCCTGTTGGTGGTGGTCAGAGGGCCCGGTGGCGCTGAGTATGGCAGCCTCGCTTTTGTCAGTCTGCCCCAGGGCAGCTGTGACTACAACAGTAGCTCACCACCATCAGGGTGTGAATGTGTGGGTGGATGATGCTTTGGGGTCCTCTAGACTTGAGACCCCATGGTAGAACAGCTTGAACCCCGCTCCTAAGCTTCTAACCTTGCTACCTTTCCACTTGGTCTCCTGAATACATGTATGTCCACCTTCCTCCTCTGCATCATGTCAACCAACTCTCTAGCTTTTCTTATCATAGTCCCAGCATTCAAAGACCCCACTCTCAGTCCTCAACTCTTGTCTTTCCTCTTTTGTCTCTGCACATGGCTATGTATTCCTCGTCGTCTTTTTCTTCACCTTTGCTGTCAAAGAGTAGCGCGATTTCCACCCTGTTTCTGTGATTGTTTCTGTCTTTACCTGGTTAGTGTGATGTCAGAAAACGAAATACCTCTGACCGCAAAGAGAGGTTACAAAGCAAGAAGACATGCAAGCCTGAAGATCCAAAACAATAGAATGTGAGGGCAATTAGCGGGATAGGATTGTTAAATATTAGTAGAATATTAAACTGAAGATCAATCACTAACTCTGGAGCAACAGATCTTGGCTTTAAGGTCAATCTAAAGTTCTCATCAACTCAATAGATGTTACAGAGTGCATGGCTCTTCTGACCTCTCATTTGTTTAGATCATTTACATACAATGCCCTTTTAAAGATCCTGGCAGCACAATAGTTTATGATGTAGCCTCACAGCAAGGTGGTTTAAATTTTTACCTGAAGCCATTCGGTCTGGAGTTTACTTTTCTTACCACCTAACAACAACATCTATTTTAGATTCATTTGTGGTTCTAAAGGTCAACTAACTGATTTGGTATATTTTGGCTACCCTTTAAAATCACCCAATATCTGTCATTTAAATGATAAAACTGAGTAATAAAAATGCAGCTTCAGTGAACTTTTAAAAATGGAAGCAAATCTAAGGTTCCAATTTTTAATTTGCCTCAATTTTAGCGTCTCCCAATTTGTGATTCTCTCCCAAAGACGTTTTATGAGGGTCGTGTTTTCCCTAACCCCCATCATAAATATGTTAACAACATCAAACCTAGCATTAACTTCAGTCTAGGTTAGGGCAGTAAAAAAGTATAAAACAATATGAGGTCACGAAGATCAGATGCGACTGATACTCCTAAAATGTTTTCATCCAAGTTATTTTTTGCCATACTAAGGCAAAAGGGGCGTTTACTATGTGAGTGAGGATGCAAACAGGATTGAAGTTTCCTAAGCCCATAGCTTCCTAACCCCTTTTTCCTAGTGGGTAGGGCCGCAGGAACATAAACTATAATAATATTGTTTGATGTTGCAATGATCACATTGATTGGAACCTACCCTTTGCTTTTTTTTCTATATCATCCAGCCCTACCTCATTATACTTTTTACTTTACATCATCATCGTATTCTCACTGTTTTCCATGAGCTACCAACTTGTTAGTCACTACTGTCAGTTTGAGGGGTGACAGAGAAAAGAAATACAAGTGGCCAAATATGATGTTATCAGTATGAATGTTATGGCACCTGACATAAAATAGCCTACCAAGCTCTGGGTTTAGGAAACTTCAATTCTGTTTTCCAACACGCTTATCCCTATTGGGGTTGCGAGAGGTGCTGGTGCCTATCTCCAGCCGTCAGTGGGTGAGAGGCGGGGTACACCCTGGACAGGTCACCAGTCCATCGCAGGGAAACACAGAGACAAGACAAACAAGCATTTTGTTTCATCCAACATTAATATATATATATATATATATATATATATACCCAAGACAAATTTCCTTTGGGACGATAAAGTTCATCATCATCAGATATATATGTATATGCCCTGCAATGGACTGGCGACCTTTCCAGGAGGGTGTACCCCGCTTCTTGCCCAATGACACCAGCACACCTTGCGACCCCAAAAGGACAAATGTGTTGCCAAATGGATGAATTAATGGATGTATGTATATATATATATATATATATATATATATATATATATATATATATATATATATATATATATTACTAGAATATTTTTTACCTTGTAATCAGCAGTTGAAAACTTGTAAACGTCAGTTGTGTCTGATGAACACAGCTGGGAATCACTGGTGTTCACTTATGTTAAGCACTGTTAATTGCAGCAAGGACGCTTGAAACTGCATCATTTTTCTTGCTGCAGAGTCCTCTCTGCCTCCTCAGCCTCCCTCCCTCCCTGCTTTAGCTAAGTCCTAGCTGTACTTCACTGTCTTCATCTCCCTCTCGTTCTCTACTCATATTTAACACATCGCCTGCCTGCCTGTGTCCTGCAGTGACCGGTGTTCCTCAAAGTTTTTATCCTCTCTAAAAGGACGTCTAATCTTTCCCCTCAAATAATTACTCTGGCACGAAAAATACTTTTTGAGGCAGGGAGGGGTAATAAGGGATGTATCTGTCCCGGGTATTGAGCCTGTGTGTGTGCGCGCGTATGTGTGTATGCTGCAGTTATTCTGCTGACTGCAGGACGTCCACCTGGCAGGAACGGCCAGTGCATCAGCAGTTTGCAATTGAATGAATGAAGATAAGGAAAATAGGAGGTGAGTGGGGCAAAAGATCAATCTAATTGATTACTACTGCACACACAGCTGCTCTTCAGCACAAGTTGTAAAAGAGAGTCAAACAGGTTATGAGCACATGCGTACACACACACCCTTTATAGTTTACACCTCCGACATGAAGTAGTTCTTGTTCATTTATTCTAGTTTGTCTATGATAAATTTTTAAATAAACACATATTAACAACATCATGCCATTATTTAAGCTAGATTTACCTGTAGGCTGTATGAAAAAAGGCAGCCTCTAAAAATCATGGTGTCAATCTTTCATTCCTCTTGATTTTTGGGATGACAAACTCATTTCAACTTCTGTAGAACTGTAAACCCGACCTTTCTGCTGTGTTCCTTGGTTGTCATGATGCTGTATGTTCACTTATGTTTTCTAACAAAAGTTTTGAGACTTTCACAGAACAGCTGCACATATACGGAGATTAGTAATTTGGTTTCTTCTCAATCCATTTGGTTGTTATCAAGGCACAGCAGAATAAAGAAGGAATAATTGCGCATTTTTATTTTTAATTGCAATCCCCCCAGCACAATCAAGTACTACTATGTTCCATATGTACGTATTGAAAGACAAAAGTAATGTCAAGGCATGTCCAAGTCGTACGTGTAAGTGTCAGGTCTGTAAAGGGCGATCAAGATCTATCAACTGGTTTTAAGTTTGCAATTTTTTTTGTCGTTTCCCAATTTATGGGAGCGTCTTTTATGCTTCTTATTCAGCTGAAATGGACACCAAAACACCTGCTGGGATGATCCAACATGCAGGTCTAAGTTTTGCTCAGAAAGTGAGGGTTAGGTTATCTTCATTGGTGGACTCACCAAGTCTCAGTTGAGATTGAGAGAAGCTGACTGTGAGGCAGTCGCTCTGCGCTGTGGCAGACTGCCTGCAATCTGGAACCGCTGTTGTGATTAGGACATGCTGCTTTCTCACGCTGCTGGTCAGTTCGCTCATTTATTCTGTTAGTTGTACTAGTACTCTGCTTTTTAAGGCTTCTTGTCGGACATCCAGGTTCTGTGTTTCTGATCTTTTATCTGCTGAGTCAACTGTGCAGTGAGACTGTGTGTTCGCTTCTAGAGCTACTCAATGATGAGCAGGCAGTGCATTGCGAAAGGGGACTAAAAGTAAGTAAAAATTTTCATAAAATGAATGTATTTGTCCTTGATTTGACAAGGTAAATAAGATTATCAGCCAATAGAATGAGTGTTCTACCCCTAAATTAAGGTTGTAGGTAATTAGATATACTGCACTTGGAATAAATTGATGGAAATGAGTTGCAGATCGTTTACACTTGCCTGCTTAAATCAAGGACAAATACCCTAATTTCATGAAAGTGTTACTTACTTTTCGTTCCCTTTTTGCAGTGTGTGCGCTTCACTCCTGTGGTTATCACAGACCCTGCAGGGGAGAGCCATGCAGATAGAGGCACTGTTTTTCAGGGCTGCATCCGTATGAGCTCTCTCTTTCTCCCGCAACAATGGCACAGTCCTACGGGACAATTTTGCGAAGCATTAACCTATTGTGCAGAAGCTAACGGAACGGCGCTCTGTATCCGTGTGTTTCTGCAGTGATCGGACCCCGAGTGTGTTGAGTGAAGATGGTTCCTTTGCTGATCTGTGCTTTGGTCTCCCTGAGTGTTGCAGAAAGTAATTTAGACATTCTGTACCCTGAGCTGGAGCACTCCAGAACCATCTATGTCACAGGTAAGTTGATTTTCTCTGTGTTCAGTGATATTGTCATACTGAGCTCTGCTCTATCAGATGAGATACCGTGTTTTTGTAGTGTTCTTTTCTGTGCTTCGTTCATGACACTCTCTCTGCAGGGTATTCACCCTATCAGCCTGTTCTGCGCTGTGGCTCAGAGATAAGGCTGCAGTCAGATAGAGATATTGTTACAGAGTTTGTATACTTACAGTTGAAACGTGCAAATACAATATCTGTATATTTGGTGATGGTAAAAAGAAAGTACACCCTCTTTTAATTTCTTTGATTTGACATATTAATACTTGAAAATGATCTAATCTTAATTAGGTTCTAAAATAGTTAAAGTAAAACTCAAATGCACAGAATCCAAAACAGATTCCACATTGTTGTCATTTTATATACAAAATAAAGATGCCAAATCAGAAAATCTATGTATAAAAAACTATAACCATGATAACCAATGTCCTACAGTACTACCTATAGCAACAACATCTTGACAGAGTTGTTGTCTGTAAGACTTCATTTCTCTCCATCTCCACTGTGGAGAAATTCTGACTTTTTTACACTATGTTAGTTCAATGCTTGCATGACCCAACATGGACCAAGCTTCAGCTAAGAAAGAAACATTTATTTGTCATTGCAATTGTACATTCCAACAACATGCATATGTACTTGTAGCCTTCTCAGAACACAAGCACAATGCTTTATCCACTCTGCCACTAGAATACTTTGGTACAGAGATTCAAGCTGGACTCAAAGTTTTCAGGCTGTCTAGGTTTTTGTTGCTGTGAAATGATGGCAAGTCATCCACCCTCCTCCACCATCTAAGACAGTTGGGAAAGAAAGTTGTTAGGGTTTCACCAAACATGGACAGGATATTTTTACAGTCTTGTTGCTAATTTAAGAACAACTTTGCACACTTAAGTCATGCTGCCATCATGTATTTGGAGAAAAAGCTTTCTTCTGGCAACGCATCCATACAAGGCATCCATATTTTCCATTTGTACCGTCATAAGCTTGAACATGCAAAATTGGGTGTAGATTCTAAGATTGTGCTCTTGTTTTTTTTTTCCTCTTAAAATTTCTCTCAGCATAGCAAGGTCTGGTTTTAGGGTGAATTTTGTTGACACTGACACCTTCTCAAAGACTGGCCTCTGTCTTTAATGTTTTTGACTTCTCAATGTATCTTCCAGCTTTAAAACAACGGACTGGCCATTGTCCATAACTGGCCGTATAACCCTTATCAGATTGATGGACAACATCAAGCTTCTTTAGGTCATTGCTGATGTTTTTCCTTAAGTGGTAAAACGAGGTGACGAGTATGTGATAGAATGTGCTGTTCTTCCACCACACAAGGCTTGGGCAAGGTGCAGACACTCAGGGGCTTGAATGTTATGAAGAAGCAGAGACGCTCACCTTTACAGTTCCTCAGCACAAAATGTGGGATCAATGTGCCATTTGCTGTTTAGCTAATCTCAGTCATGCTTAGGCAGCAGCTGGAATTAACAACGTTGTGTAGAGAGCTCACATAATCTCTGTGAAGGAGGGTAGAATTTAAAGAGGCAAACCCATACTAAAGTCTGAGCACAAATTCACAGCCATCAGTTTGCTTAGACCATTCTAACACCACTCTGAACCTGGGATATTTGTCAGAAAGCTTATACTGTAGATATGTTAAATTTAATATCTGCCAAGAGCTGATTAAACAAAGACCTTCAAGTGGTCAGGAAAAATGTAAAACAATAATATTCCCCATGTTCTGACAGTATTAGAACAGGCTCTCAGCTTGGACTAATAGTTTAAGGTATCCCTGCCTGTCCCATTACAGAGTGGGGTTTGACTCCCTGACAGGGAGAACATCTGATCTGGGAGTGATGGTCCAGTGATTGGAGAGCCAAGCATTAGTGGAGAGGCTGCAAATGTTGTTGGTTCAGAGATGAATCTCCCCTCCGTGGGACTATAAAGGGATTTTTTTTTAATGAAATGATGTCAAGCAGTGGGGGTGGGAGCATGGTTACTTACCCTGTTATCTAAAACTGCCTAAGTTACCTCAACTGCCATCTTGGTTAAACATTACCACATTCAATTCAATTCAATTTAATTTTATTTATATAGCGCCAATTCATGAAACATGTCATCTTAAGGCACTTTACAAATTCAAATTTAGTCATATTATACAGATTGGTCAAAAATGTCCTATATAAGGAAACCAGTTGATTTCATCAAAGTCCCGACAAGCAGCATTCACTCCTGGAGAAGCGTAGAGCCACAGGGAGAGTCGTCTGCATTGTCCATGGCTTTGCAGCAATCCCTCATACTGAGCAAGCATGAAGCGACAGTGGGAAGAAAAACTCCCCATTAACGGGAAGGAAAACCTCCGGCAGAACCGGCCTCAGTATGAACGGTCATCTGCCTCGACCGACTGGGGTTACAGAAGACAGAACAGAGACACAACAAGAGAAACAAAAAAGCACAGAAGCACACATTGATCTAGTAATCTGTTCTACATTAGATGGTAGTAGCGGGTGATCTGTCTTCTCTGGATGATGTCACAGTTAACAGAACGCCAGACCAGGTGTACCTACTATGAAGAAAAAGAGAGAGAACAAAAAGTTAAAAGCTGAAATGACGACAGTCATTTCAATGTAATACAATGCAAAACTGGAGAACAGTAGAACTCAGTAGAGTGAGAAATCTAGGCCCTGATGTCCTCCACAGAAAGCTTAAGAAGCACTGGTGAAGATCAGTTATGATAAGTAACTTATCTCAATAAAATAATCTCTAAAATAAAACAGGTGACTGTTGTTCCCGCTATTGATGTCACAGCTTTCAGTCTTCGTGACCTGGACTCTGTTACATCTTGACAATATTTGTCAGTCTTGTCAAGATTCTTTAAGTTTTTGTCCACAGCTCTCTTCAGGTGAGCCCACAGATTTTCTGTCAGGTTAAAGAACCAATAAGGGAGATATTTACTGTAAAATCAACCTAAATCATTCTCACTTGTCATCTAAGATGGAAGTAGCATTCCCTATAAACAACCAGTCCTCTCCATCAACAACGTCTTAGTCAAGTTTTTCTCCTTTCAAACCTAGAGGAACGGTCCGGAATGACTTTGGCGCAGTGTGTAGCCGTGTTTACTTCCTGGTTCCTGAGCCAATCATAAGAGAATTCCCAGGGTTCCCAAAACAGAGCGCACTTTTTGTTTTTTTATCTTGGCAAAAGAGCAGCAGCCTTTTAACATGGCCGTCAGTAAGAGAAGCAGACCAGAAATAGAACAAAATACAATGTCAAATACCTATCCTGTGGATGTAAAAATTCACAGCAACAACAGACCGTTGAGTAAACAGTGGTTCTCCGTGAAAGGCATTGTGTATGTGTTGGCCTGATTTTAACCACTAGGTGTCATTATTACTTATTGTTCCTTTAAGTTCTAGACTTTGGGACTAAAATTATTTTAGTGTAGCCAAAATCTCCCTCTCTCTCTCTCTCTCTCTCTCTCTCTCTCTCTCTCTCTCTCTCTCTTGCTCTCTCCTTGTCCCCCTCCTCTCCTAAATTAATAAGTTCAAAATAGTCTCACCCGCTGGTACGCTGGGCTCACGGTGCCTATCTGTCCCATACACAAATCTCTCTCTGACTCTAGCTGCTTTGAGAGTATCACATGCTGTAGCTGTGGGGTGTGGAGGGCACGTGGATGCGAGCTTACGACGGTGCTTTTTTCAAAAGGTCCTGTACGGGGGATCGCCACCTGAAAATGACTTAGTGTGGCTTTAATTCTACTGTAAATATATTGCATTGCGGAATAAGTTTTGAAATTATTAGTGGGGGGGGTTTACATTTTTGGACCTGCTATGTGACCCATTACCTACTGAAAGATCGTATTTGCTGTATTAATTTGGGGTTTTATGTTCTAATGAATCTTTGGTCTCATGATAGCATTCAGATGTGTCCAGAATGTTGTTGTTTTTTTTAAATCTTAACCTCACGAGCAAATGGGCATGTATAAACATGTTACACTAAATATGGATTTTCACACATTACTCTTGTTAAACATTGTCATGTTTTGTTTGTTAAATTTAATTAATTAATTTAATTAATTACTATCTATCTCCAACCTTTCTCCAGCAAACCATCTACAGGTTAAAGTTCACAGGTTTTAACTACGAGGCTTCTCTGTTTTGCAGAAAATGGACCTAAACTCAATGTGGTAGCCGAACAAGCCAAGATAGTGTCGAGGCGAGGGGGAAATGTAACTTTCCCATGCCAGATTCAAAGGGACCAGCAACTGCCACCCAGTCGCAAGATGAGGATCAAGTGGACTAAACTGACTTCAGACTATCTGAAAGAGGTAACAATTAATCTGAACAAGATTAAAAGTTTTCTATTCTCTCCGCCTCCGTCGCATTAAAATTGTTTAATCTCCCAATGCATTTTTAGCTCAAATGCGAAACTAATTGTTTTGTTTAACATTTAGAATATACATGTTTATTATGCAGCACTAAGAAGAGTCCTCCAGCAATTATGACTTTTAATATAGCTTAAATGTTTGTTTACATTCATCTCAGAGGCAAATTTATCACTAAACCAGTCTCAGGACTTGTTTAGCATCCATCCATATTCTGTCAACCAATGGGGGGGTTGGTGCCTATCTTCCGCAGCCATAGGGCAGTAGGCAGGGTACACCCTGGACAGGCCGCCAGACCATCTCAGAGCTACAGAGAGAGAGACACATATGAAAAACGATCATGCATGCACACACTCAGTCCAAGGGGCAATTTAGCATTCTAATCAACCTAACATGCATGCTTTTGCACTGTGGAAGGAAGGTGGAGCTACTGAAGATAATTCACATATGCACAGGGAGATCCAAATCCAATGCCAGGTTTCAAACCCAGGACCTTCATTTGTGTGGAGCTGTAAGTGGGGTTAGAAAGTACTTCAATGAAGTGTTTTGCTTTTATTTAGCTAAACTCAAAATGGAACAATAAAAAAAGCTTGGATTTATTACAAATAATAAGTCATATCATTATTGAATTCACATAAGCTTTATATTTTTCATATTTCTCATAATTCTTTTTGTTTGTTGTATTATGCACCGTGAAGTAAATACTTGTGAGTAAAACATATCAAACTATATGTACTATCAGTTTATAAAGCTTGCCTTTTCTTTAGATATTACCAATTTATTTATAAATCTTGTCTGAAACAGAGCCAAAATCATTCAGATCCCTAGCAAATTTGGGTTTTCCATCCATCCATTAATTTTCTTACTCGCTTTATCCCTCATGGGGTCACGAGGGGTGCTGCTGCCTATCTTAATTTAGGTTTTGTCATCTTTTTATTTTACCAGTTTAGTCTGGCTGAAAGTGGTATCAATGTTTGGAGTGGCCCAGCCAGAGTCCTGCCTTAAATCTGATAGAGAACCGTCGTAGGAAGGCAAAGATTAGGGTGACAGCAAGGAGGCTTTTCAACCTCAAACAAGTGGAGCTCACCATCAAAGATAAATCATCAAACTACAAGAAGAAACTTACATGATCAACATCTAAAAGAAGAGTTATAATGGTTTCATGCCAATCAAGATTTTTTTCAATGATTATTGAGAACCGAATAAATAATTTTTGTCATAATCCATTTTAACATCAGACATAATCTGTCCGATCCACTCAGACTTCTGAACATTATGAACAACCAGATTTGTGGAGATCAACAGTTTCTCTTCCTGATATCATGGCTGATTTCTCCTGATTTTCCCATGTCACTGGGACGTAGCGTGTTGGAGGTCTTTAAATTTATCTCCACATGTGCCTCCAATTAACTGAAATATTGCAAATTAATCAGAAGCTTGCAAAGCAAGGAGATCATCATCTGGGCATTCTAAGTTGCTTACAATACAGTAGAGTATATACACTTGTGACTTTGGAGAAAATTATTTGAATGTCTTTTTCATTAGTCTTTTTTTCCTTTCTCATTATTCTAAAATTTAGAGATTTTAAATAATCACAATTAACCTAAATAAGGATAAGGTTTAGTCTAATTTCATGCCAGACAGTGAGAAACAAAGTGTCTTTTTTCACAATTTGTAAATATCTGGTTTCAATTGTAACTGAAGTTGTCACAGTGTTTGTTGATACTTTATTCAATGTTCTGCCGATTTTGAGAGTATTTAAATAAAAGAGTTAAAAAATACAACTTTTTCTTATCTTTATTTAGGTGGATGTCTTTGTGTCCATGGGTTATCATAAAAAAAGTTACGGGAGTTTCCACGGACGTGTCCACCTTCAAAGCTCTTCTCCGATGGATGCCTCCCTGGTGATGACAGATATCACGTTAGACGATTACGGCAGATATAAATGTGAAGTGATTGATGGTCTGGAGGATGATACAGTGGTGGTGTCCCTAGAACTTGAAGGTAAAATGTTTTGGTGGTCTAGCTTTTTAAAAGAAGGAAGTAATGAGCTCTTGGACTGAATATGCACGGTAAGTGCTGTATTGTAAATGTGGTCAGTCTAAATTTAGCTTCAGGGTCAAAGACAGCTTGGAGGAATGTCTGCAAATGTGAGGTTAGTGTACATTAGTGCCACAGCAGTTTTATTATGTTTGTGAGAAGCTGGCAACTCCTGCTATTAGTGCCTGAAGCTAAAAACACTGGCAGCAGGCGAGGAGGGAAGCAGCTGTGCTTACTCAGTAAGATCTTGTGTCAGTCATCAGATTCAATAAAAACATGGAAAAACCCTCACAGGATGAATTCTAGTTTTATTTGCTATGTACAACTAAATTATTGCATCAAGGCTTTCCTGTTGTCGGCCTCTCCCTGCAGGTGTTGTCTTCCCCTACTTTCCCCGCCTGGGCCGCTACAACCTTAATTTTTACGATGCTGAGCGGGCATGTCGAGACCAGGATGCTGTCGTTGCCTCTTTTGACCAGCTGTATGACGCATGGCGAGGAGGGATGGACTGGTGCAACGCCGGGTGGCTGAGTGATGGCTCGGTCCAGTACCCCATCAGCACCCCCAGAGAACCCTGTGGAGGGAAGAACACAGTGCCAGGCATTCGCAACTATGGCCTGAGAGACAAGGACAAGAGTCACTATGATGTGTTCTGCTTCACTTCCTTCCACAAAGGTGAGGGATGGCACTTTCCTTTAGTGTTTTTTGTGAGTGGGTCTATTTCCTTTTAGTTTAACAGGTTTTTCCTCATCAACCCCAACACCTAAAATTAATACACCCAATGATTCTGTCAGGAACGTTTTTATTATGCTAACAGACGTCTCTGGTGGTTCAATTCTCACAAAGCACGTACTATCCTCAGGTTTAAAGGTATACTATGCAACCGGGGTTGATTTTCCAGCGAGGCTCCCCCCAGCGGCGGCCGCCGCCTCGCCAAGCCGCCGCCGCCGCCTCGCCAGTTTTATTATTATTATTATTTTTTTTTTTATTTATTTTTTTATGTTGGCGAGACGCTACCGCCGCCGCCTCGCCAAGCCGCAGCCGCGGTAGCGTCTCGCCAACATAAAAAAAAATTATAAATAATAATAATAATAATAATAAAAATAAAACTCGATATGCTTGCATGTTTATTTGACGTTAACACGCGGTTCTTTGTTGTTGCTTTCGCGCGTGCATATAGTGAATGGCAGGGCAAAAACACATGGAGTTCTCGCCGTAAAGCAAGACTTCTGTGTGTGCGGGCCGAGAGCTCTTGCAATTGCAAGTGCGGTATTTCCCCCACAGACCCCCAGGGTGGCCGAGAAAACCTTTGTTCGACCTGAAATGACTCATTTAATCATCCAAAACGGTATGGAACACATTAATTAACTGAAAAATGTTGCATAGTATGCCTTTAACTGGCTGGGAAGACCAACAGAAATTGTCATTTACCATTACTGTTTGGTTTTATCTATTAAAACCTTTTCCCTTGGCAGAATGATGGATTACAAACTTTTTGGAAATGGTCTTAAAGTGCTTCACAGACGAAAACCAACAGACCAGCAAAATAGCACAACTTCTATTCGAGAAGTCAAACGTTGAGGTCTGTCACCAGACCTTCAACATACATGACAACTTCATCCATTCTGAGCAAATTCACCAAATTCAAAGCCAGCCAATCAAAACTTCTAATACATGTTTCTATTCAAGTCAATTCAAACGCCAATTCTCAACACATGTCATCTCATGGCACTTTACAAGGTCAAAAATCAATCAAATCATCCAAACAGATTGGTCAAAAAGTTTCTTATCTAAGGAAACACAGCAGATTGTATTGAGTCTTGACAATCAGCATTCACTCCACCCGAGAAAGAGTAGAGCCTCAGTGAACAGTCGTCTGCATTGTTGATGGCTTTGCAGCAATCCCTCATACTGAGCATGCATGAAGCAATAGTGGAAAAGAAAACTCCCCTCTAACGGGGAGAAAACCGTCCAGTAGAACCAGACTCAGTGTGAACGGCTGCAACCAACTGGGGGTTAGAAAAGACAGAGCAGAGACACAAAAAAGCACACTTTGATCCAGGAATCATTTCTATGTCATATGGTAATAGCAGATGATCTGCCCCACAGGATGGTGTCACAGCTAAACAAAATGCCAGACCAAGTGTACCTACTATGAAGAGGAAAAAAGACAGAACAAAAAGTTAAAACAACAAGCAATGCAAATTGGATAACACTCAGCAGAGTGAGAAAAGTCCTCCAGTAGCCTAAGCCTATAGCAGCATAACTACAGAGATGGCTCAGGGTAACACGAACCACTCTAACTAAAAGCTTTGTCACAAAGGAAAGTTTTAAGCCTAGTCTTAAAAGTAGACAGGGTGTCTGCCTCACGGACCAAAACTGGGAGTTGGTTCCACAGGAGAGGAGCCTGATAGCTAAAGGATCTGCCTCCCATTCTACTTTTAGAGACTCTAGGAACCACCAGTAGACCTGCAGTCTGAGAGCAAAGTGCTCTGTTAGGAAGATATCGAGCAATCAGATCTCAGATGTATGAGGGAGCTTGATTTTTAAGGGTTTTATATGTGAGAAGGAGAAATTTTATTTCTATTCTTGATTTAAAGGGAAGATAAAATAGGATAAATATGATTTTCTTTTTAATATTCATCAGAACTCTTGCTGCAGCATTTTGGATGAGCTGAAGACTTTGAACTGCATTTTGTGGACTTCCTGATAGTAAAGAATTACAATAGTCCAGCCTTGAAGTAACAAATGCATGGACTAGTTTTTCAGCATCGCTCCTGGACAGAATGTTTCTAATTTTGGCGATATTCCGGAGGTGAAAAAAGGAAACTCTGGAAACCTGTTTAATATGGGATTTAAATGACATGTCTTGGTCGAAAAATAACACCAAGATGTTTTAACTTTATAACCAGAGGCCAAGTTAATGCCATCCAGATTAAGTGATTGATTAAGAAATGTATTTTTGAGGACTCTTGTCCAAAGATGACAACTTCTGTCTTGTCAGAATTCAAAAGCAGAACATTTAAAGTCATCCAGGTTTTGATGTCGTCAAGACATGACTGCAGTCCATCATTCGATTCGTCGGGATTTATGGATAAATATAGTTGAGTATCCTCGGCAAAACAGCGGAAATTAATGCCATGCTGTCTGATAATCTTACCAATTGTAAGCATATATATAGTGAAGAGAGTTGGTCCAGGGAGGAATTCTTGGAGGATTTCTTTCAAATACCTCTTCCTGTTTCCAAGAAGAGGTTCTCTAAAACATTCGAAAGATTTTTGAGTTTTATGAATGAACAGTTGCACGTAACACGCACTGTTAAGTGACCTGGCCATGCTGCTGTCCCTGTACAGAGTATTACAGGGAGAGTGCCACCCCCACTTTCCTTAGCGACTTTTGGATAAACTCTTAGGAATAGGTCATTTACACCAGGAATGACGTGTGCTAAAAAATCAAGTAGTTTTTGTATATGTTTAGACCTTCAAAAACCCAATTCATTTGAGAGGAGAACACCAACAAACATTTGAAATACAGTAGGCCTTGTCAGCGCTTTCGCTGCTTGGGCCTAAAATTTAACGGCCCAAAATGTCCCTAGGGTCTCTTAAAGCAGTCCTACGGTACTGAAGAGCTACTCTGCTGAATGTTGTAAATGTGTCTCTGCTGCAACATACCTAAAATGACAATTTTACTTTTTCGGCATATTATCAGGATTTGCTGGTAATAATTCCTTCATTTAATTAATGGGTGTATCGTTAGGGAAACATTAAAAACATGCAGGACACTGGTAATTGAGAACAGACTTATCCATTTACTAAAAGGTAATTTTCTTCTGCTAAATCCTATAAAGAATCTAGGAATGTCTTGGTTAAAGAAGCTTGGGTTTATATTTAGTTTCCTGTGTTTTCTTCCCAGGTAAATTCTACTACCTGATCCACCCGTCTAAGCTTACCTACGACGAGGCTGTGAGGGCTTGTCAGAAAGATGGGGCTCAAATCGCTAAGGTGGGCCAAATGTTTGCTGCCTGGAAGCTGAATAAGTATGATCGCTGTGACGCTGGCTGGTTGGCGGATGCCAGTGTCCGTTATCCCATCTATCATCCGAGACGACGCTGCAGTCCCACTGAAGCTGCTGTGAGGTTCAGTGGCTTCCCCGACAAGAAGCACAAGCTGTACGGAGTGTACTGCTACAAGGAAAACAACTAGGCTGTTGTTTTAGGCTGTTGGTATCCTGCAAACACATACAGATCACAAGCATGTACAAACAGAGGTTAAGGAACACTCTCAAGGAATTAAAATACATAGAAAATGGAATTCTAATGTATGGACGAGTGCATTTTACCTATGATGCTTTAAGTCATGGAATATTTAAGACATTGTTGCATTCTTATTTGGGATATATTTTACCCATATATCAGACATATTATGTAATTAATGCCTTTAACAATTTGGGTGGGTTGATGTACGTGGGTGAGATTTGGAAATACAATAGTTAATATAATAATGTCAAGAATTCAAGAATGGGGACAAATCATTTCAAGAAAACTAAAGGTAGCAAAATCTTTCATGGTTGGACCGAAACATTAGGCACTTATCTTGTTTTTGGTCACATCGTGAAACCACCAAATAAGAAAGCTCAGCCTCTGTGAAGCTTGTTGGACAGGACTAGTTAGCAAAACTGAACTGTTCCTTACTGTCCCCTCTCAACAAGGTGCTATAACTGGTACTTTGTACTGCATTCTACCGTACAGTATGTCATGTTTTTGTACAAATGCATTGGACCAAACTTCAGTGTTGTCAACCAAAAAAGGGATATAGGAACATCTAGCTGTTAGCAACATGCTTTCGAGATATGTAGAATGTCATAACCTTACAAATGTATTTGTGTTATTATTTTTTATATACCGTGGAAAGGTTTATTTTTGTCTCTCTGCCCAAATTATCAGTATCCTCTTAGTTTACATAAAACATATTCCAGCATTAGTAGGGGGGGGGGGGGGGGTGTTCTTTGCACTGAACAGATGACAATATCCCATCACTATGGTGGATGACATAAACAGCAGTTTTCTCTTAGCAATATAACAGAACGCTTGGCATTAAAACAAAACAGTATTGCTAGTATTGCTTAGGTCACTTATAGGGTGACATAGGGATTTTTGGCTGTTATTGCATTTAGCTTCATAGCTTGTCGTGGGTACAAGCACACAGCAAAGCAGATTTGAGAAGGTCTACTCTCACCACCTTCATCATCATCATCTTGTCGACGTCTCGATAAACTCCTATTTTTGATACTGTTGCTGGGTTTAAGTTGAATGAGCACAACAGACCTTATGTCTGCTTATTATTGTATTCCTTTGTACAAAACTTCTCAATCCTTTCAGCATAGCCCATTCTAAAAAATAAAATAAAATGAGTTAATTACATGTTAATCCGCTGACTTTTTACTTTTTTCCTGGGAGATAAATTTTGTTTCTGTAGGTTTCTGTCCACCAGACTGCAGCATGGTGTTTGCTGTATTCCACCATTTAAGTCAAAGGATTTTCCTGCTTTAATGCTCCCTGAGGTTGGGATTTTTGAGTCAGTTGTTGGTTGTGTTGATCTGTAGTCACAAAACAATTATCATAATCATTTCATCAATGGGATTCCACGTGATAAAATAAATTGTTTAGAGTTGCACAGCAGCACAACAGCCGCAGCAACGAGTCACAAGGTGTCATAAACTAGCATTACGAATGACAGCTAACATAGTTAATAGTTAACACAGCATCTCTAATGGTGTGTTGTGGACCCAAATGCAGGAATAAGCTAGGTTACTGGAATATAAACAGAATAAAAAGTTTTTCAAAACAAAAAGTCCCCAATTTACAGGAGTCAAGGAAATTATAAACAAGTGCTGGAGCTGTGCTATAGCTATAGCTATTGCTATAGCTGGAGAAAAAAGCCTCCAGGGTTAGCTGACCAGCGGTTTATTAACAACAAGCATCAGCTGAGGTGAAATCAGGGAGATGGGGACAATAAAGGGGAAAAAACTGGAAAGAAAGATAAACACGAAGGGAAACACATGAAACAGTAACTAGACTCAACAGGCGGATAAACAAATAGAAATAAAGCAGAGGAACCTTAAAACAGAACACCGGAGTAACAAAAGCAAGCCAAAACCCCATAAAAAAATAACTGTGAAACCTGGATTTATCATCAATTAAACTTTCTGACAGTTGTGTTCATCCAGGTCTTGAGGCTCAACCTATGTTCATTTGAGAGTCAAAAGGAAAATACCAAAATACATGAACAAAATGAAGCGATTCATTGAATCTAATTTAACGATTATTTGAAGCAAAAACAGAATTATATATTTTTTGCTGGTTTTTGGTGCTCATAACAATGAGAAATTCTGCTCAACATGATGTCTTTCTATTTTCTTTTTTTGCAAGTGATACCTTCTGTTTTTATCTGTCAACAACAGTTGAGGGATAACAATAAAATCAAAATATGGTCTGAAAGCTTGTAACCTATTCCCTGGACATCAGGTGAAAATCAAAATTACAGATGAAATTAAAGAACAAAGATTTGTTGACAAAATGTTGGAATGATGCATAAACAGCCGGGGTCATACATAACAGTCTGGCAGATTTCCTGCCATTAAGTGGCTTCTAAAATGATATCTAAGTTCCCCAAGACAGTGTTGAAGGCGTCGCTCAGTCTCCAAGCTTGCTGATGGAATACTGTGGGCCAGTAGCCCACCTGTACCTGCCCGCTGCACTAGAAAGAAATGCAATCCTTTTACAATGCCAGTCATTTCTGCATCGAGGCAGTAAAATGAGGACATTCTGTAGTCACAGGTGCATCCTGGCACACATATGGGTTTAGGTGACCGAGCTGTGGCTCCATTTTCTGTGGCTTCAACCTTGACAAATCCCTGAATAATGGTCCTGCTCCGTTTATTACAGAGGAACTGCTGCATAGCCTCATAGAATAGTCCTTTTCATTACTGGTACTTATAATTATGGGAAGGTTAACAGCTGTGAGCTGCTTCCTGCGATGCTCTGAAACCGACACATTATGTCGTACCTCTCTGATCTGCGGCAACATCTCGATTCACGCTACCAGTGGTCCAATTCATTTTAGTTGCATAGATAGAAAAAACAGCTATAAAACATGATACGATTCACCCCTCTATCACGATGCAGCGTGAATCCATCCGTGGTTGTAGGCTTAACCAAGCAATGGCTCCATACAGTTCAATCCGACATGATGGAACAGTTAACCGTATATGTTGTCGGTAAAGTCATCTGGCTTTATCATTCTTTGAATTACCTTCTAGTTACTACCAATTAGCTCACATTACACAGTAGGATTAACCCCGTAAGCCTAACTCATACCTCAGTCTGCTCGACTGCAAAGACAATAAGGTAAATTCCAACATCTGACTGCCCCACTAGAATCTGCTAGGACTGTCTATGGACGGCTCCACGCTGCCCAGATTATTACGACTGTGCACGCCAACAATGACAGTAATAGTCTCAGTCAGAGGGGGGCACCAAAACACAGTAGAGAAGCCTTGTTTTGTAAGAAAAATGCAGTGAGGAGGGATCTGCTGTTTTCCCAGTGTGAATAATTTCTCTCTCAGGGACAAGGATCCAGAAACTGCATTGATATTCTGGATATCATTCACTGTTCTTGTCTTCCTCTCCTCCTCTGAGTAGACAGTGTATATGCAATACATGCAAGTGGCTAAGATGCTTTAGAAAACTGTGACTCATGAAGGAACGCAATTGTGGAATTTTCTTCATTCACCAGGGATTTTCCTTGGATCCTGTAGAGAAAAAGGAAACCAGTAAGACCTAAAGGCAACAAAATACGGCATAAACCTTGACTCCTTCTTAATGTGCTCATCATCACCAAGTAAGATGACAACTAATGAGACAGAGATTGCAGCAGAACATTTAAAAAGAAAAGAAAACAGCTGACGTTGCCTAGAGGCAGGCTGTATTTGACTTCCCACTGGCTGTTTGCAGATGTATGGTTCCTGAGTAATGCAGTAATGCACCTCATATGTTTCCATAAGGAGGGGTCCGACTTACACAAAACACAGAGCCGATTCATGTCGCTCCGTACAATTGGTCCTGTAACTGAAGGGCAGCTTTCTGCCACAGTAAAGGTTTCTTTACTGAGCCAGATGAGCTCACACAAACGACCGATAGAGTGTTTTAATCAGCAGAGTCATGCTTTTTACAACCCTGGTTCTCAGTCTGAAAGATTGTATGAAATAGCACAGCAAAAATAACGATTACGTCAACCTCGAAATCCAGATTACATCATGTGCTTAGTTACTTTTCTCTAAAGCATCGGTATAATATACAATGTCATCTGTAAAAGGTTTTTTTCTCTCTTTTTTAAGTTCAACTATCTTTTATTTTCTTGTTAATTATTGGCATTGTAATTTAATAGCAAACAATAAAAAGATAACTGGAAAACATGGATTCTTGCTATTGATTTTTTTTTTTATTTTGTTAGCTGTGGAATCTTTTGGAGCCACTTCTTAACATTAAAGAAAGTTTAACCGCTCTATCAGAGGCAACAATATAACCTGAAGTTGTTTCTGTTTTCATTGCTGGGAGGATTTGGTTCTAGAGTCGCTTTAGGTTATGGAATCTGTTTCAAAGAAAGCATTTAACAGTTAAAGCCAAACTTAAACTTCGGACCCTTAAAAGATTTAGGTTTTCATTTTTACCCATTACTCACTGCACGTAATGTAGTTTTGGAGTGCCCCATCTTGAGTCTTGACTATAATCTGACAGAGAATCTGTGGAGTAACCTAAACATTAGGGTGATGACAAGGAGGTCTTCCAACTTTAAAGGAGAAA
Organism: Fundulus heteroclitus; assembly: GCF_011125445.2. Classification (NCBI taxonomy): domain Eukaryota; kingdom Metazoa; phylum Chordata; class Actinopteri; order Cyprinodontiformes; family Fundulidae; genus Fundulus; species Fundulus heteroclitus. Next base: position 30,659,575 of record NC_046368.1, on the reverse strand, counting down.
TAAGTGATTTTTCACCACTTGGTGTATCAAGCCACGCCTCTCTCTACCTACAACCCAGCACCTTTTCCCTACCCTTCTCAGCCGTCGGTGTGTGACGTCATACCGTAGTCCATTTAAAAAAAAAATACCTTTAGTTCTTCACAAAACTATGTTTTATTCCTTCCCAATCCGTTTGTTGACTTTGTAAAGTGCCCTGAGGTGACACAATGTGAGTTGGCGCTGTATAAATAAACAGAATTAAACTGAATCAATTTCTATATTTTGCTAAGATTAAAACTAAAACCAAATTTATATAAAAAAAAAAAATCATACCTTTTGTAAGTTGTCTTGCTTTCCTTTGGGAGAAGCTTATCTGATTTCTTATCAAATCTAAACGTCAAACTACAAAAACGACTTTAAATCTAATTCTGCCAGGGGTCATTTTACTCTGAACTGCACAGTATCCAGCGCTGCTTTACACGTTTGCAGTTTGAGGTTCTGTCCATGAGGAGAGAGTGAACACAAAGCCAATCCCAAGATTTCAACTTCAACAATTACTATCCCTCAGAAATGTCTGCCCTGAATCCATTTTAAGTTTGACAGTAACATATTTTGCTTCATGTGTAGGCTACTGCAGGTTTTATTTTCTAAAAATGTCTGAAACATCTGTGAAATTTTCCAATCTCCTCTGACTTGTTAGTGAATTAAGTTCAGTTTCAAGGTGTAGCCTTCATGAAATCAAAGATTATTGCTTTAGACACCGAGGAGTCTATCACATTATTTCACGCAGTTTGTTGTTCCTTTATTCAGCTTTAAATAGTAACAAGAAAAATCAGAACATGACACTATGTTGGTATGATTCCACTGTTTATTTCTCATTCCGAGCCATATTGTCCAACAATGCAGATTTTTTATGTCGTCAAAAATTACATTTCTGTTGAGAAGAACTTCTACTGTAAGAATTTCATCAAAGTTTTATTCCCTAAAAACAATAAGCCTCTGCAGACTGCAGAGTCGGTGACAGTAAAAACAAAAAATCTCCTCAGACTCTCTTTAATAAAGTGATATGACAAAAAAATGACTCGCAGGAAAAGTTGCATCACAACATATCGACTTCAAAGAAAGCTGACAAATACAACGAAACAACGGTATCCTGCAGCTGCACAATTAAAGTGAATGTAAGAATGACTACATAAAAATAGGCTTGTGCACCACATATGTATGAAATACAGTAACACCATAAAGTAGAAAAATATCCTAAAAGGAGCATGGAAAGTTGTTCTTATGTTCCTCTGTCTGTTACTTCTAAAGTTAAAAACACAGATCCCAGCTGTGCAGCAAACAGCTACAAGGATGTGGAAGAGAATACCTCTGCAACTTCATGATGGAAAAATCAGAAGGAGAGGTTTAATGGTGAGTTTGTTACACAGATTTTGACTTGCACCATCTTGTAACACGTATAGTGTGTATCATAAAAGAAAAGCACATTGAAACGATACATGATAAAAGTATTGTTAAATCATAGTCAGAAGAAGAAGAAGGACAAAAATATGTAAACAAGGATGATAATAATGGATAAATCACCTCAGGCCCAACAGCCTTTATGCAGTCACAGTCCATTCATAGTAAAAGTATGTAATAAGTTAAAGTCAGAGGGCTTCATAACAGATAGCTCATGATTAATAGGAACAGCATACACTGCAAATTCATAACATGCCGCTTTTATCTACCAGCGCATTAGTCCCCATTTCTTCAAGGCTAGTCTTATCACAACTTCATATAAACATCTAAAGAGGAAACAAACCTAAAAATAACTATACGATTATAATTTTTAAAGATGTAATTTGCTCTATATATTAGAATTTCATATTTGAAATATAACGGTGGCATGGACGGCCGTGCCACTGAGCTGCTTCGACATTTTGGAGTTATTTGAAATCTGCGATGGCGTTGAGCTTTGCTTTGAAAGCTGCCGGCCTGATTGTACATTCTTTTCTTTCCTTCTGTCCGTCCAACACGGCAGTCTTTCACAGACTCCTCTATCCCAGGTGGGATACTGGCTGCTCACAATCTCTCTCTTAATTTTCACTTTAAACAATCCAAATGACCCTTTAACTGTTTTTTAAGCGTGGATCTGTTCAAAAGTATTGAATGAACGGGATTTGACTGATCTTAACACTTGATGTTTACTGATTAAACTTTCCCAAACATTAAAAGGCACCAGTCCAAATGCTAAGGTTACTGATATGTTCGTTTTAAAGACACTCTCACATGTGCATCACTCCATGGAGGAGTTTATCCTCCCAATGATAACACATTTGGCAGCTATAGCTCAAGGCGGTGTAGGGGAGGCCAAACAAACATTAAACAGTAGAAAAAGGCTCCAGATCACCAGAAATGAGAAAAATGACGAGGTTAATTAATACAGCACCATATGGATGAAGTCTGGTCTGGGACGTAAACAGTTACACACCCAGGCTGCCAAATGTGTTTAGAAAAGATCACTCAATGTGACAAGTAAACTTATGTCATCATGTTTTTAGTGCACTCCACGTTGCTATTTGTTGTAAATGGTCCCAAGGGCTGCAGGCACAACTAGTTAACCTAGGTCATCCACATGCTGCGGCGCACTGAATGTTCCGACGCCTTTATCTGACTAAAGTAACTTGTCTGCTGGATTTGACCACATGGGCCCAGATGAGGGTTACCACTGTTCCTTCCTTGGACTACATTCGATAGATGCTGATCTCACAGAGCTGCTGGTTTAGAGATGCTCTGGCCTAGTCATCTAACTTGCTCAAATCCTTACATATTTCCTATTTTTATCTTGCCTCTAAAATATAAACTTTTGAGGGCATACTATTCTATTGCTTCCTAATAAATCCCACCCACAAATAGGTACAATGATGAAGAGATAAGCAGGGTTAATCATTTCGAATGTCAGTGGTTATAACGATACGCCTGATCGTTGCATTCAGTCTTTCTGATAATCTTAATGGGTTTATATTGACTGAATCTACCACTTTATAATAAGGGAAGTTTGTTGCCGAGGCGTTAGAAAGATTCTGTTTACTTGTTTTGTGAAAGGGTTAACCAGCTGTGTCATCGTCATCCAGGACGCCCTGTAATATTGTGTAATGTTTAACAAAGGGTGGTCTCAGCATGAACAGTGCTGCAGCCCCCTCTGGGACTTAATATTGTTTGAAAGTGGAAGGTTAAAAGAAATACCAATTTGCAGCATTATTAGGCATTCTAGTACGCCCCCTGGTGGATATATTTTATCACTCCAATGTAAAAAAGAACAACTTGTCATTTTGCAAACAGTAAAGTAACAATTAGGTGTCAGTGAACTGAGTTTTGTGACATTGCATGAAAACCGAGACAATCACTGAGTTAAGAAAGAAGCTAGTTGGTCCCGAGTGTTACAGGTAACATACTATAGAGTTTTTGTTTGTTGTTTTTTTTTTTTTTGTCTTTTTTTTTTTTTTCAGAAAATACATGTTGGTACCTCTCATATGTTGTTCTGGTGAGATTCACCAATAGACAGGCAATGTAACAACACTGCTTCTGTCTACTGATGCTCCTGGACCAACAAGGCCCTCCTGCATTGATTTGTTACTGTCACATTTCCAATTTACAAAACTTCAAAACACATTCAGTGGCCGCTGTGAGCCCTGCTGTTCGTTAGCCTCTTCTGCTTGAGGACCTGCTGAACTCGGTTCTGGAAGGGGCTCCAGAGGGTCTCCAGGACGCTGTAACTCTGCGCCTGCTCCTGGTTTGGATTGTGTTTCTCCTGACCGTTTGTGTGATGGGCGCGGTGCCTCCACTGCTCTTCCCTCTGGTTGTCACTGCGCTGAGCGATCATTGACTGGTGGTAGGTTGCAGCTGAGAGCGTGGGGAAAAAAGAGGAAAAAGTGTCAGGATGAAACTCTGCTTTCAGGGGGAAGGCTGCAGAGGTTCAGTCCCATGGTGAGATCACTTACGACTCATGCAGGTGACTTTGGGCGTTTCCCATTGGCCGTTGGAGCAGCAGCGTATAGTTGGGGCGTGTCTCTGGATGAAGCCCTTTTTACAGTGATATCGGACCAGGGAATTGATCTCATAGCGAGGCTTCTTTGCTCCGAACATATCGGCATGCCTCACCACGGGCGGCTGGCTACAGGCCACTGCAGGGTGAGAAAGAGAGCGCAATGATAGCGTACCTAAGTTCTCCAGTGACGGAGTTTGTTATCAGTGACGGACAGTGCAACAGCTAAATACAACTCAGGAATAATATTGTGTATAATTGGCAATTTAAAAAAATTAACTGGCATTACTTGGGTAAAACATGGATAGATGGGACTAACTTCCACAGAATTTAGGCAGGTCACTGAGGAGTGGGGTTTACAGCGCTCTCTACTGAGGTTTTCTCTTAACATTTTACCGATGAGGATTACATACATGTTCATATTCCATGAGGTAAAAAAAACTGAGTGAGATCTTCAAATGCAGCAACTTTGGATACAAATGGTGCTTCTGCCAAGTCTTCCTGTCGAAGCAACACCTTCTTCTGTGTTCGTGTGAGACAGCCAAGTAGAAGGACATTGCACTTTTCTGGATAAACATTCAGTATATATACAGCCACTACTGAGCTGTTTTCATTGAGTTGATAAATACCCTCCAATTCCAAAATCAGTGGTTTGTTTTCCAATGAAACACGCCGTGTTACCGTGACGTAGTTTCTCTTTGGCTACTCCGGTTCACATTACAGTTCGCATTACACATAATGCGGGAAACAAAACTGGCAAACAAACATGCAATGAACAAGGGTTACATTTTTTGGGGGGGTTCAGGAAAGTCACAGATAAAGATAATGAGGTAGTAGGGTGCTTTTTGAACAATGATGATTTGAGGCCATTACAACAGGAAACTTAATTGAATGAGGAAGATGTAGGTTTACGAAGGCAACAGTTTACCAGAGCAGACATTCTGCTGTGCTCCCGGATGTCATTGTGTCGCTCTTCTTGAGCAAAACCCTTTCTTCCTTCTAAATTTAAAAATGACTCAGATGGGAAGCTGGAGGTTATGGGAGCACTTTCTCCAGCAGATGGACTGACTACTCTTGGATACTTCACATAAATCCATTTTCTATAACCCAAATGGCCTTTTTTGGCATCTTGAATGACAAAAAGTTAATATATTATGCTCGTTTGATGAAGCCATTTGATGCGCTATCTTGTCTGCCTTCTCTGCGAGCACATTTGTAAGCAGTTGTAAGCAGGAGAGAACTTTTTTAGTTTGATACCAGCACAACATCCCAATAGAAAATAAAGATTCTTGCTCTCAAATTATAAACTAAGACTCTTAGATTTTTCTAAAGCTTCCCCATTAAGACACTTCAGTCCTACTTCTTCAGCAGTTTACACACACAGTGTGTGCCCATGCTCTCTCACCAGGGGGTGCTACAGGGAGAGGTTTGATGTGGCTATCAATGAGGGAACACAGATGTCAGCTGACTGTAACACAGAGGTGGGAGCAGCATACCTGTTCCCTTTTTGCAGGTGAAGGTCAGGTGATAATTGCAGGGCACGTCGTTCCACTGTCCTCCCTCGTGCCAGATCATCACCACGCAGTCCTCTCCAGACTGGAAAAAGCTGTCCGGCTGGTTCGGCCTCCAGTGGCCGTATTGCTGCCAGAGCACATTTCATTTTAGCGGTGAAAATTCAGACAATAATCAAACACCTATTGCATGTTGTCGGTATGTGCAGGCGGGCAGAATAAATAGGTGATTGAATTTTTTCATAATTTATTTTTTTCAACTTTGGGTCCTTTCTAAATTTCTGCCACTGTGAATCTGATGTCTTCCTCCTTTTGCCATGTTGAGAATAAGCTCACACTCAATGTGGAAGGTATGAGATGTAGACTGGCGCTTCATTTGTAAAGGAAAGCTGTGACTTTGGGGTTTTTTGTACCTGTCTCTAACATCTGCACAATCTCGTGGGATCAAAGCTGCAAACAGCAGCAGCCACTATCAGGTCGTGATGGTTCTTTTTCCTCTACAGGTGACTAGATGCAATTCATACAGAAACCAGACGGTGGTGCTAGTGAGGCAACCCAGAGAGTAAGGGGGGAAAAGCTGTAGAACATGGCAAAAATCCAAAAAAAGACGTTCCTGTAGTTTGTATGAGATAGCTTTCTCTCCCTCTCTCTCTCTCTCTCTCTCTCTCTCTCTCTCTCTCTCTCTCTCTCTCTCTCTCTCACCCTAGCTCCAACCCTAACTAACCTTTACTAGTATGTACCTAACCCTTAGTGCTAAACCTAACTCCTAGGCCACAAAAAAGTGAAGACTGAAAACAGGCCTTCACTTTACAAAGTCCTCACTTTACTAGTAAAATGAGCAAAAAATATTTCTCGCTCAGCTGCAAGTACAAGAACACACAAACACACATGTGCAGCTGCGGGTCTGCAGCCTCTGTGACGTTCTCAGCTGGATTCAGGTTCCATGTCAAACAAACACACGTGTGGAGATTTGCCCTCAGTGACTCATGTGTCACAGTGTTGTTAGGTCATCTGCAGACCATATTTTACAGTAACTCGGCAGGGGAATCTACAATCTACAATCTACAGAACCTCAAGGAACATAGTCTGTTCACACTCATCTGTTTCCATGATGGCTGACGTGTAAAGTTCTTATAACTGTAACTAGGAAGAATTACATGATTGGGCAGGATTTACTAGGAAGTTTACTGTTGTTTTCAATAAAAAACAAATGAAATTAGTTTATTTTATGCTCTTAGTTTGATTTGATCATTGTCATTCACTTCAAAGTTGGAATTTCTTTGAGGTGATTTTGTATCCCTTTGTAGTTTCAGCAAAGCTTCATTTTAATCGTATGCCTCTCTTATCAGTTTAGTGCTTCTCCAGCATGTGACCAGTTTTTTTTTGTTATAGTCTATAATCAGTAGTTTGAACAGTATCTGATCACCTTTGATTAAACATCTGAAGACTTTTGTATTTCTGCTTTGATCATGCAGAAATTCAGAGTTTCAAATTCAGATCAACTGCCTTTCAGAAGTCAAGTCAGCCAATTGTTTCAACCTGTTGGAGCATTGACTGCTGATTGTTACTGCGTGGTTTCTCTGTGCAGCGCTCACTCGGCCTGTCCCTTGCAAAAAAACTTTCAAGAGTATTTTCTTTGTGTTAAGTTTTTAGTTTAAACTATTTCAGTATTTTGTACAATCTATTTCTGAAAGACAGATATCTCTGCCTCTGGTAATAAAAATCAAACATAAAGCTTACATTTGCACAATCCAGCATACTCTACTCTAGTTAGAACCTGTGACCCTTTACCAATGGGACCTCAGTGGGCCTATCTGTCACCCAGAATCAGCAGCGTCTCACCATTGGGTTGCCGTCGGTCCACCTGAAGTCTCTTTCAAACATCCTGTCGTTCAGGCCAATCCACTGGTAGTCACTGCCCAGACCTGCAGAGAGAGCGAGGACACAAACATCAGGGAGGCTAAGGCTGCTGGAGGGAGGAACAGGGTCAGGATGTCAAGATGCTCATAGCAAGAAGAAGAAGGAGGTACAGTGTCTTGTCAGTGTCTCAAAATAAATCCAGCTCTTCGCTGTTCACAAATGTTTGCCACACTTTTCAGAGTTGCAGTGAAAATTGTGAAAATCACAAATCTGTATCCTTTCACCTCACAGTTCTGCACTACTGTATGTTTTGTTGCACAATCATAAGAACCTACGCTGACGTTTGTGGTTGAAATGGGTCAGATATACCCAGGTGTGTGCATACTTTGTCAATGCACGGCACATAATGACCCCTGCTCTTCCTCAGCTGCCTGAGACAGACTTACGGTTGACGAACATCTGCTCCTCCTGCGACAGGATGCTGGCCAGGTGGCCTCCGTGCAGCCGACACTCCCTCTCAGCGGCGTCCCACGTCCGAGGGTGTTTGAAGTACTTGTAGCAGTGAGACTGAAACTTCTGCCAGCCGAATCCACACACCTCTGTGTCTGCGCAGAGAGAGACGGCATGTTGAAGACGGATGGCCTAAATTCTATTCTGAACTCTATTCCTATAATTCTGAACTCTTTGTTGAAAGCTTCAGTTGTGGCGTATCCTCAACACGTAACTTAGATGTTCTGCTCTGCAGGCAGACGATGCTGCTCCCCATGCATGAATAAAAACATTGCACCATTCTTTGTGTGAAATGCCAATGGCTACGCCAGTCCAAAGTATGATATATTAAAATCCACATTCCGATGGAAAACCTAATTAAACAACACGTTACAAAATGAACTGCCAAATTATTTCCCAGACAGATGACGTGTCGGCTGTTGTACAGAAATGATGAAACCAGACTAATAAAGAATTTTATTTTTCAAAGAGCTGAATCTGTCATGAAAGGACGACACTAACATGCGGATCAATGATGGACCTGCGACCGGCCCACGGTGTGCGCTTCCCATTCACTGCAGGAGGCATACAGATAGAAACAATAAGAGATTCTGTTTATGTCTCTGCATCATATAAAAAAAAGGTGTGACATTTATCCTAACTGGGTAATGAGTTTTGAGGTAAGTTCTACATGGTGTGACTATTCAGCTAAAATGAATAAAACTATGTTTTTCCCCCCTCCCCAAAAAAAGTCACAATTTCCTATTTCCATGAGTCAGAGGTTCTCTGGGTTGCTTTAGTTGATTAGCCCAAACTTGAGTAATTTCATGACCTAAAAAGGAAGTCAGTTAATCGTTGAATATGGGGAATGACCAGATGTTTCCAAAATTTCATTTTTCCTACCTGATGCATGATTTTCACATGAACATGTCAGTACAGGGTCCAGGCAGCAGCACTTTTAGCACATCTTTTGCAGATTTGCTGCGGAGACACCGCGCAGCAACTTCACTCTCTCGTCATTAAAACCAAACCGTGGGGGAAACTGTGGTTGAACATCAATGTTGAGACTTTGCGTAAGAACCCCACCGTGAATAGGAGCTGTAATCAAAACTAAAGAGGCTCCAACAGAGTCACAGTGTGTGACTGTTGTGTTTGCTTTTTCTTTTTTTATTTGGGTCAGGCTGTGTAAATGAAGGAGTTGAGCTGGAGCCATGCTGCCTTTAACAATAACCTCCAGCTGTTCCACTAAAGCTTTGATTTGTTTCTTTCTCGTGACGCTCTGTTGTTGTGGCCAGATCGATGCTGAAGTCCAGCTGGGGGAATAACCCCCCCCCTCCTCTCCCCCCCCACCACCACCACTGGAGTAGTTTAGCAACACACAGTTGGACTTCATTACCCTCACAAATAGCCCGTTGTGTGCAGGTCAAACACACAGACAGGCACATTCAGCCCCGTATACAATGATTTGTGATTCAGAACCAGCTCTCTGGTTCCATTGTTGGGCTCAGCAAACAATGACGCTTGTTTTGTGTCGCTGCCTTCAGAACAACCTGAATGCCAATAAATTCGCAATGGAAAGTTGCTGTCAAGGCTTCGGGGTACGAGCCTCCGTCAGCCCACCTCATCCTAATGACTCCATCGTGCCGGCACCTGGAGGGTCAGGTGAGATCTGGACTCTTCCTCCTGGCGGTGTGAAATTAGCAGTGCTGTTCTGACGTATGCAGAGTGGGGGGGGCAAGAGGTCAGCCCCAAACGCGTCCAGGAGATGAGGTGGGAGGCAGAATTTGGCAGGACTGAGTCAATGCCAAGCAGCTGCAAAAGCTTTCTGGTAGAATAATGGAGCAATTATCTGTTTTTTTTTTCTTTTTCTTCCTGATCCTTTCCACTGTAAGAAAGCTGCAAGAGGACTTCTGTGTCCACCAACCTCTGGACACAATGAGGGGGAATTCTTCATTTCCATCTAATGTTACATGCACCATGCAGCATAAGATGCTTGCACATTCATCTTGTACAGCTAAACTCTCCAGACAAACAATTTGATGCCACCTTCTTTGGGTCAATGCATCAAGCCAACGAGACAAGATGATACACGATGCTTGCTTCATGAGATGCTCTACATGGCTTTAAGACGTTTTCTGCCTGATCAAAGGAAATTAGAATTCACAAAGCTGTTTAGTTTAGAAGTTGAATGTACATCCCTTAGTGTTTTTACCTTGAGATATGATACACTAGCCCATAGATCTGAGAAAGAAAGTAGTTACTCTGATCCAAACGGTCCGGCCCGCCTGAAATTAGTCCAGTGTTAAGACTTCTCAAACAAAAGGCTTATCGTGCTTTTTAATGTACTCAGTGTATTACATTTGCATGGAGAGTGAGTCTTGTGGCTGAAAAGCAGACGTTTGTTCTGGAAAACCATAATCTCAGACGTCTCTTGAGACCCGCTCTAAACCTGGATGAGAGGCTGAGTAATGACAGAAGAATTGGACACGAGGCTGAAACTAATCTGCAGAGGAGCCGACGCCCGGAGCTCCAGAGCGTCCAGCCGCTCTCACAAATGCATACACAGCTCACACGACGGTAGGCAGGCCAGTAGGCTACTTAGGTTTAAGTGCCTTGCCCAGGGGCACATTGACATGTGGCAGGATAAGACTTTAAGACAAAACTATCAGAAATTGAGGCAACCGTTTTACACGCTGTTTCACAGACATTCCATTTCTTCGTTTCAGCTGGCATGAAAGAAAAACGGCCACTGAAATATTACTGTACATCCCCCTGTAGCAGTGCTTTCTAGCAGAGAATTGAAAGATCCAAATTAGACCCTTCAAAGCTTCATTTCTGATTTATTCTGCACTCATTTTTACCATTTTAGTTCACATCAGGACTTCTGAAGAAACTACTGTCTCGTGTTACCGAGACAGACACAAACAGTGCTTTAAAAAATGATTTTCTGCCTTGTAGATTTCTTTTTTTTTTTGTCATTTTGTAATTTAAAGATACTACAAGTAAATAAAACATGCAGATTTCAAATGATTTCATTTGTCAAGATAAAATGGCTAACCAAACCAGCCTGGCAATAAGTAGAAAACTAATTCCCTTCAAAATGATTAGCTGCTTGTGGCCCCTTTGGTGGTTACAACTGCTGGAGTCAGAGAAACAAGAATAAAACGACAATAAATACAAAACATAACAGAAACAATGTGATGGCGTCCTTTGCCAATGCTCAGCACTAAGAATAACATTTTAGACGATTTAAACAAGAACAACTCCGCCCCAGGTGTTCCTCATTCTGATTGACCTCCCACAGCTTTAAATCACTCACATGAAAATTGAAACACCCAACTGATGCTCCACAAGCAGCTGATCAAAAGGAAGCTGATAAAGTTGCTCCAAGCTGATGTTATGTAGCCTTTGATAGAGCTGTTTTACTTCTTTTTTTTTTTTTACCAGTTTTGAACCAGTCACACGTGGTTAATGTAGGCCCATGAACAGCCATGTGATAAGAATAAGAATTCCTTTATTGTCCCACAATGGAGAAATTCGGGTGTGACAGTGGCAAATACGCAGACAGTTATACACAATTAGTAACAATGAAAGGAAGAACAAACATGGACAAACCAATCTACTCTAAAATTAGCACCAAAGAAACATCAAGAGTAGAAGATAAAAGTAAATGTTAAAAATTGCACAGTGGGGGGGGGGGGAGATCCAGCCTATTTACATAACGCACAATAATAATAAAATATGCAATATGCATGATAGTGCAGCAGCATCCCTAGTTTAAGCCGGGCGTACACTGTACGAGTTTTTCAGTCATGGTACTTATATACATCTCAAACTGTGCGACGGAACCGCGGGGTTTAAAAAGTTCACCGCTCACGATCTGTGCAGCGCGACGCTCGGACTAGACCGGACTGCTCACACTGTACGTCGTGTCCCCTCTGGGACCGCTCGCTGTGGTGGCAGAGGCAGGCGAGCAACGGTAGGTGACAGGGACCCAGAGCAGGGGTTCGAGCCCAGCTCTGGCGAGGCCCGCAGGAGGCACCGGGCGTCGGGGGAACGGAGGGGAGAGAGAGGAGAGACGAGACGCATCGGCGGCCCCGCGGCACGGCAGGTCACCCGGCCCGCCCCCCCAACAAGCGGAGGAGTGCCGAAACAGGCGGCCAGCGCGTTGCGCGGACCGGACGGCTCGCCCTCCCCAACACCGGCCGGAGGTTGCTTCAGGGACGCCCGCTTCCCTCCCTCCGCTGGCGGGGACGGAGAGGAGGGGAGGGCGCCCCCTCGTAGCTCTGCTTGAACAGCAGGATGCGCTCACGAAAACCTCACGACAGCCGACTGAATTTCAAACATGTTTGATTTTCACGATCGTCCGATTCCTGATCGGGAGGTAGTCGTGAGAAGCCAGTCCCCCCTCCTCCCCCCCTCTACGATCAAGCTGAAATTTGGTCCGATTCAAAAAATGCTCGCACGACTGAAGAATCAGCCCGAAAAGGGGAAAAACTCGTACAGTGTACGCCCGGCTTTAGCAGTTATAATGTCTGTTGGGAGCAGCCAAGATTATAAAGTCTGACTGCAGCCGGGAGGAAGGACCTGCGGAGGCGCTCCTTAGAGCATCTGGGATGCAGTGGTCTGTGTCACTAAATGAGCTCTCCAGCTGTGCAACAGTGATGCCTGGGTGGCTAAATTTGTTCTATTATTTGTTTTTATTAGCCCTAATGGCAGACATAACTGGTCCTCAGGTCACATACTCAGACGGACAGTTTTTCAAACCGTAATCCTGATCAGCCTGAAGTGCATTGACCTGAAATTTGTTTCAAACAGCAGATAGCAACGTGTGAGTGTTAAGCTCAACCTTGATCGCAGAGCTGTCCTTTGTAGCTGGGTAGGCAGAGACAGGTGAAGGAGTTGACCCCGTCCAGGCAGGTGGCTCCATTCAGGCACGGATTAGAGTTGCACTCGTCCACATCTGCAGACACACAACACAGGCCACTATTATTAAACATCATCGGTCTTTCAGCATGGGCATCAAGTGATTGGCTCTCTGTGCCTGGGTACCTGTTTCACAGCGCAGCCCACTGAATCCAGGTGCACAGGCACAGATGTTCAGTGCGCCTTTCTTGTAACAGGAACCTCCATTCAGACAGACATTGACGGAGCACGGCAATAGGTCTGCACAGAGACAAACAGGATGAACAGGTTAGCTGAGCTGTGATGGGCAGCATCTCTCTATGTGTAGCTGCATGAAGTCAACAGGATAGACGCATTCCAACCTGTCAGCTGTGCTCATACCTTCAATACTCACAGAGCTGGGCTCTAGAGAAGGCCCTAAATCAGACCTGGCCTCTGCCTGCTCTGTGATCCCACTCTCTACAGGGGTATGCGGGCGAGACTCCAACAAAACAGGGATGCTTGGACTGTCATAGTCCACAGTTTCCTCATCTGGGAGAGCATTGACTGAAGGGTGATGAATCGGAGCCCGATGGGGGGTGGAGAGGGTTGTATGGTCAACAGGTGAAAAGGCTAACGTGGTTAGAACAGTTTTCACCTCCACACCGGGTGTGGAGCCTGTGGTGGACAGCTTGGTGCTGGCCAACCCTGAAGTGTGACCAGGGGTTATAGGTGGAGGCTTGGTGGTGACGGCAGAATGCTTCTTGTGATCTGACAAAGTGACAGAGTGATGTGTTGTGGGACTAACTCTGCTGGTTTTGGAGTATGTGTCATGCATTTCTGTTGTATTTCGGTGTCCAGGTCTCAGAACAGCCATAGCTGGTAAAACAGTGCCACTGATCCCTGGAGGCAGGTCATCTGGAGCACCCTGATCGCCAGAGGCCTCCGCCTTTCCCGACACCTGCTCCACACCTGAGCCAGTTTCTGGACCGCCAACAGCAGCTTCCGCTTCTCCGTCTTTTATTTCAATAACTGTTGAGGGTAGAGGCGGTTGGGTGTGAAGGAGGGCGGGAACTGATGGTGGCGTGTAGGCAAGGCTGGGTATATCTGAAAGGGGGATATCCTGCCCAGAGAAATCCTCCTCTCCAGAAGCAGAGCCTTCAACGTTGTCTAACTGGGCCTGTGCGGATGTTTTTGGAGACTTTATGTCTGGGGTCAAAGTTGGAGGCTCGGTCCCTCCTATCTCTGCCTCATCTGTCATCACACCAGGCCAAACCGAAGACGGGGTAGGAAAACTTCCATCTGTAGAACCCTCTTGTGGAGCAGCCCCATTATTGTCCTCCGTGCCTTCATGGCTGACATGAGGGCCAGGCTGGGAAGCATCAGGGTTAACTGGACCCGGCAGGGTGGTAGATGTTATTGATGAGACCATAGATGGAAGTGTTGTGGTGGCTGCCACTTTGTGTGGCTCTTGAAAGTAGAGTAGAGTAGTAGCCTGTGGGTCCAGGAAGACTTTCTTGACATCAAGGACTGAAACAGTACCACCCTGTTGGGCTGCATCTGCAGGAGGAGTAGCCTCATCAATGGCCTTGTCTGTGTGGTGCTGTAAAACGCTGTAGGCTGGAGGAGGCACACTTGAATCCTCTTTGTCCCCATCTTCAACCTCCCCCACATAAATAGGAGACGCTGTCTCAAACTGATCCCCTCGGGCTTCCACTGGTGTTTGTGGGCTGAACGTCACCTGGATGGACAGAAGCATATTTTTAAAAAGAAATTATGAAGAAGACTCTGCAGCTTCCTATAGGACCCTTGAACTTGATGCTTACTATTGAGTGTACAGCTATTTAAATGTTGAAATTTTACATGAATAAAGATTTTCTCTAATCCAAAGTCTCAAATGTATGAGCTTATGATAAAGCCGCCTGATGGACCTAGAATGTCCAAGGTCTTCTCCCTTCATGGTAATGGTAAAGACTGACTACAGGTGATAGTTTCTCCTTAACAGCAACTCATTAACTGGGTCATTCAGACACAACAAATGAGTTCCAATTACCATAGAAGAAGTATTAGTAGTATTGTTACTGCATGACTGATCGGTGGATTAAACTCTACTCTGTACCTCATGTTTTCCGTTGACAAAGCGGATGGTCTCAGGCAGGAGTTCAGAGTCTCCGTTGCTCTGTACAGCCTCACTGGATATCTGTGTGAGTCCGGGGATGTGTGGGAAGACAGGCTGGGAACCATTTGACGGCTGGTTTAGGAAGTCCAAGACACGACTCACTAGAGGTAGAGTGGACACAGAGCAAGTTTTTTTTTAAAAACAAGCACACGCTGATCTGATACAAAAGCTTGGATGCACATTTTGTAACAAATTTTGGGCTAAAAGTGAGTTCCAAAAGAATGTACAGTAGGTAAATGAACATCAGACACGTGAGGCAGCTTGGAAAATGGACCCGAGACATTTGTTTCATTGATCAGTTCTTTATATCCATTTATCCCTACTTTTATAATACGATAAAAAAATAATCTTTATTGTCATTCTAACAATGAAACATCATACAACGAATTTGGGTGCAGTAAAATAATTACTCAGTTATAACAAGGATATAAAATATAGAGAAGAGGAAATAGTCTGTAACTCTTCCATTCATGTGATGTCTTCATATTGCTCTGGTTCCTTAGCGCAAGTTGACTTAAACTGCATTTTGAATTGTAAAATTGAAGCTACACAAGGTCTGATTGACCTTTTGCAGCATTCAACGTGGTGATGTTGGCTGGAGGATCAAAATGGTTTCTTGGTCTGTTAGTTTTAGTTTTTACGGATCTGAAACAGCAATTTCCAAAATGTGTGACTAACGTTTATGACTTTATCATTAATCACAATAAAACACATCACTTGGTGTTAACTTATCTACAAAATATCTTCAGATGTCCAATAGCAGCATGACGCCATCACCACTTATGGATTTATGACACATGTTCAGGTAAGCAAGCAGGTCAATCCTGTATTTGCTCCACAAATCTGGTTGATGCCCAAGTCCCATTTCAAGATGCCTGAAGGTACCACCTTCATTGGTTCAAACAAATATATGCAAGAGTAAACACCATATGAATGTCCTGCCAGTCCCACAGAGGAGCCTGTTTTGGTGAGAAATATCCAGTATGAATAAGTAAAGAATATTATGTGGAAATATTAAAGGAACATCTTAGGGCATCTGCAGAGAAGATAAAGGTTGGACACAAATAGGTCCTCCAAATGGACAATGAATGCAATGATGGATTTAAACATCTGAATTTAAAGTAAGTGAAAAAAAAACATCCCTAAAATGTTCTCCCTCTGATCATTCTGGGATTCCGCCAACAAATAGTTTTGATAATCCTAACAAACAGGAAAGGTTTAGTGTGATTTAATGCCGTCATGAAGTGGAGGGAAAAGAAAGATCAGAGTCTTTTTTTTCTACATTGGATATAAAAGTGTGGTTTGCACTGTGTTCCTTCTGCAGCGAGCATTGCCCCACAGCAGCTCCTTTTCTGACATTGATTTGAAGCAGACACAGATAATAAACAGTTTCTGGCCTCTGTTTGTTATGATTAAGGCCCGTCGGTGCCAGCTGCTGCTCTGAAACAATGCACGCTTTTGTCTCCTCATTAGGATTTTATGTTCAATATGGGAGTAAGGTTGTGGGAAGTTGAGTAAAATGCTGCTTAAGGGGGTTCCAACTGACATCTGAAGACAAAAGGAAAGCCATGCCTCTGACTTTAAGAGGCCAGAAAACGTTTCCTGGTAATGCTATATCTTTCATTTTCCTAAAGTTCAATGAGACCCAGGCTTTCAAAACGTATGGAGACCTATCACCCACACTGTAGTACACCTACTTCAGGGTTTACATGATGAAGTCTGCCGAGAGGAGGCTGCTTCACACACTGAAACTGTCATCTCTGTGTGTGTGTGTGTGCTGCAGGTTGTGTGATTTGGATACTTTTCTTATAAAGGATTACTTTTAGATTTTACTCAGAGTGGCAGGATGAGCCCGAACTGTCTCTTCTAAATATGCAGGATCAGTATTTTTATTGAAGTTCTTTGATTTGCTGGAAGATTCGTCATCATTTTCTGGGAAATTATCTGCCAGTGTTCTGATCTTTGGGCCATTTTATTAGTTTTGCCTTGAAACACAGTTCTCCATTAGTCTGGAAAAGACACACAGACGATGAATAAAACGCCTCTGAACTGTTGAAGGAAAACGGGGTCGTTTTGATTCCAGTCTTTGTTCATGGCAGTGTTTCTTGGGCTGAATTATGAGGAAGCCCACTCTTTTTGGATGAGAAACAATCCCCCACGTATTATGTCAGGATATCTTGTGTTTTGCATAATACTGAATTCACTGTAGACCTTTTGTTCTCCGAAGAGTTGATTTTCCAGATGTCCCAAATGATTTGGATCAGAGAAAACAACTTTGCATGGGTCTCCTGCCGTCCATTCTTGTCCCTCCTGCAGAACAGCGGTCAGAGGAGGACAGACGAGGCTCGTCTGCTGCCCTTCTTGTTTCAATGCTGCTGCACCGATGTGCAAACAGATGCTCTCAAAGCTGCCCACTGCCAACGCTGAGCAAGCTCTGAACTAGTGGTAAAACTATAATGATCAGTGCACACGGATGTGGTAGCCATTACTAACCTAAGGCAATCGCCCTGTTAATGAGATTGATCAAGTGATTTCAGAAAGATTCTCTCCCAACTTCACCAATGCTCATAATCTGACTGTACAGTCCTTAGTTGTTCTTTTTCTTCTTCTTCTTGTTGCTATTTGTACCTCTGATGTCCATTTAATATAAATAGAATCAGTACTTGCCAAATATCCTCAACAAGTGGCTTCATTGTCTCAACGTTTTCTATATTAGTTTGATTTAACCAGTCGGGACATTTATAGAGTTGTTTTTGTACAGTGAAGCACTTTGGAATGCTTTTCTGCTGAGCTGTGTTGTTTGGTTCTCAGATGTGAAGGAAAAAAAAAGGTGCTAAGCTTTCCTCAATAAAACACGCTTTATTGTTTGATTTAATTCATTTCCTTTACTGCAGCTATTTTAAGCTTGGACTCAGACACTTGTCCACGTTTGGCAGTTGTATATCTATCATCCTCACGGCCTCCAGCTTCCGAACATGGTTTGATTTACTCATTCGTAGGAAGAGCAAATTACTTTTATTTCCCCATCTGTGTTTCCTGTTGGGACAGCTGTGTGCAGGAGCTGCCTGTGTGCAGGAAAGTGACAGTAAAGGGAGACCCAGAGCATTTAAACCTGATGTAAAGCATGAGAATGTAATGGGAAATAACAAGGTAAGGGTTGCTAATAAAAGTATACAGTGGAAGCACTGAAGGTCGGCGCTTCTCGGTGCTGATGGATATGTGTTTGAAACAGTCGACTCAGTTTGTTTCTGCCCGCATCAGGTGCTCATGGCCTTGTGCAGACATTTTATGGCCTCTTTTAACACTGTCCCATTTCTCAGGTGTCACTTCACCTGCAAACAAACATTTCCTCTGCTGTACCTCCTTTTATGTGGACGTTAGCACTTTTTCTGCTCTCATGGAAACGTTTGAGACAGGGATGGCAATAGATTATTTCCTGTGCTTCATCCTGAATGACAGACTGGAAAAGTAGACTTTTTTTTTTTTTACTAAAAAAATGTGTCTAACTTGTTTCAGGATACAGAACTGATCTTGTATTAAGCATCAGTCGCTGAGTACATATTTTGGTGCCCATATCCAATGAAAATTGAAGGACAAAAAAAGTAATCTTTCCATACAAGAAGAAAAATAATTGCTATAAAGAGCTATAAAAGCTGGATTAGGAAACAGAGACTAAGATTTAAAAAAAAAATCCTATTTAAATGTGCCAAAAATGTTTAACTTTTCCACTGAGCAGGTGAATGAAAATGTCTCTACCTCTGGCTGTTAACAGTGGTGTAGCTGGTGACACATCTACTTGTGACTGCTACACTGACAGTGTTAATTACAAGCCTTACAAAACATTTAGGTGTTGTTGGGCTGTATTGTCATCAAGTGTCAGTCTGAGCCGTTGTTTGGCTCAGCATGAAACGTAATCTTCCGATAGTGTTTGGCCATGTTGTTACAACAGCCAGGCTTTACACAGCCTCCAGTTCATGTGGTCCTGTGACTCCAAAGTAATCCTGAAATGGTTTTAGCAGGTTTGAAAAATAAACACCTTTTTAAAAATACCAATTCAATGCCGCCCATTTTCTTTGCATTTTTAAATAATATAGTTTTTTCAGTAGTATCTCATGTAACCTTGTGGCTAAATTAATTCTGTCTCATGTTAAGGTTCATTTGTTTCATGTCTCCTCTTAAAATATATTTCACTTTACAGGTATTACAGTGTTTTATTATAAATTTTTTCAACATTTTGGATTGTGTGCCCATTAATTTTTGAAAACTGACTTCACTGTGGTCATCGATACATGGATGAACAGCAGAAAGACCACATTACAGGATGACAGTCAAACAGCAAATGACCTACCAAGACAACAGGCCCCCAAAACATGATCACGTGAGGAGAAAATAGAACAGCATGCTCAACTCTAATATCAGGATGACATAGTATGAACGGTACATGTAGGAACATGGACAAACATTTGGAAATCCATCGTTAGTTGAGCTAAACTGCTTACATATACCAGTAGATTATTAAAGCGTGCAGCCTGTACTAACAGAGAACTGTTTCTTTGCAGGTTAAAGTGGTCATAAGACATCAGAAGCATCTTACCTGCAGCAGACTGTTCTTCCTGATCCATTCCTGGAGCCCGCCGTTGGCATGTAGGTAAAAATGATAAAAGAGAAAGAGGGTTTAGTGGGCTATATTGTGTGATTTTACTCTGTAAAATTTCAGTGCTTAATCCCACGGACATGATTACAGAAAGACAACTGAAGCTGATGATGCTCAGTGTTGTGCTAGAAGAGCAGAGTTCACATAAAAAAAAAATCTCTAAACCGATTAATGATTTTTATATGATAAACAGCTCACCAGGACATTGGTGGAGAGAGCTTGATCAAATGTACACTGTTATCTCTGGTGGCACACCTTGGATTCTTCATGCAAAGAGAACCGCAGCAGTTTTCCTCATGGTGAGTGACTGCTGACTGTCAGCTCTTTATACCGCGTTTATAAGGTCTGGTATTGGTCATTTAGGCCAATGCATCTCTGTCGTTAAGTTTGATTATCTCAATAAGATAGATTTTGAATGAAGATTCAAGCCCCGGCCTTCAAAACTCGTGGATCACGCTGAGTTTTCCTGCTCCCTGATTTTTAATACAGCAGAGACAAACTGCATTCTATATTCTGTTACACTTGAAGGTTTTCTCTTAGATCATCCAACAGGTAGGTTTACTTAAATTTACACAACTGAAGAATTTGTCAGCTAATATGCCACAACAAAATCAGGATGTTATAAAAGAGGAACGCTGTGTTTCTAGTAATCAGTCACCTGGACTGGTTTTGGATTTTAGAGATGAGGACTTATCAAAACAAATGCAGCGAGATACGGGTCCTGCAGCTTTGTCTGCAATAACTTGAGTTTCCACTAACTGAGTGGTTTTGACAGTTCAGAGGACAAAAACTGTCTGTGCTGTCTAGCATATCGTTTAAAACAGATGCTAGGCAAAGCTATAACCAATGCTCATTTATGAAGGATATGAACTACTTATACTGTACATTTTCAAACTTTATTTCAAAGTATGATCAATGGATGAGAACTAGTTTAAGCTGGAGCTGCAAACAGTCCTTCATGTTTGGGTGGTGAACACTGAACATGAAATCATTTACTTTAACCTGGCTTTAGCTGAATTTAGAGCTAGTTCATGTTAAGGGTAAACTGGCACCACAGTGTTGATGCTTTAAGCGCAGTATTTTGTCTTTGTGTGTGAGAACAAGGCAGTCATTACTCTTGTTGTGGGGCTCTGGTGTTCCCCAGGATAAACTGATATGTTTACTGTATGTTTGGCTACACCACTGTGGCCGCGTAGGCGTAGAACCGCTTTAAACACGTCCACATCTGGCTTTGCAGGGCCACTGTGTTTGTGTGCATATTCAAGAATGCAAACTCAAAGGTAACAAACGATTAACTGTTTGCCGCTGACACACATGTCCTTCCAACAATTCGTTTGAAGGACAGTCCTCTCAGTCCTGACGGCAACCTCTGAAAACTAACCTTTGTATTGAAAGACAAAAATGTTTGATGCCCTAGAGTTTACAAAAAAAAAACTTACAAAATATGCAGGAATGTCTGTTACAACATATGTTGGAGAAAACATTACGAGTAGTGGTTCGCTAAGAATGTAAAAGAGAAACTGTGTTTTAGAGCCATTAATGCTGCTGAAGTTTCTGTCTCTGAGTCTTGCTTAGCTCTCATGGCACATGTGCATGTCAGCATATTGACTCTGATAAACAGTTCTGCCCTTTGACAGATTTACTCATGTATCAAACACGGCCAAAGGAACTCTGAGTGATCACAGTGGTCACGAATGGCTAATATTAAAGCAATATTCCCGGTAACTACGGAGAGTGCACTCTGACAAGAAAAGAACTGCCTCAGGGAAATTATAAACCAAAGTATTAAAGCCGTTTTTTAGCAGCCATAGCTCATAGGAATTTGAAACGGTTAGTTTTGAAACTGCAGGGCCCTCAAGACATATTCATACTTCCTAAACTTTGTAATATTTAGCCAGGATACAAACACAGACATCTAAGAGATTCATAAACACAAATTAGTTGATGATTTTGAAGTAGAAGCAGAAGGATGCCCTGTTTCGTTTTGTTTTGCTGATGTGTAAAGACTACACACTCTAGTGTATTATAGCTAATATAGATCACAGCACAAACAACTATTTCTCTTCATGAAGTCGTTGTTTTATTGATTTGGGTGTTTCAGATTCATTCTTTTAATCTTCTGCTTTGTAGCGGACACCAGAAGACTTTGGGCAAAGACTGAGCTACATTTGGAGCTGTTCATGAGCTCATGTACATTTACAAAAACCTAAGTTGCAGCTAAAGAACTTTAACCCCAACGGGAAAGGAGAGCAATAATCAGTGAAGCAGTCTAGAGGCCAATGGTGACTGTGGAAGAGCTGCCGAGAGCTACAGCTCAGATGGAAGAATCTGCCAACAGGACATTTATTACTCATGTACTCCACAAGTCTGGTCTTTATGGATCAGAGGGGAAACGGCATTATTGAAGGAAATGCACTGTGGAAGTCCTGTTTACAGCTTTTCACTAGGCATGTAGGGGACACAGGAAACTCATGAAAGGAGGTGTACTGGTCAGAGGAGCTCACATAATATTCAATATACTAAGCGATCTATATGTGTTTTCGCAATTGGGCTGTGGGGATGCTTCACCTTCCAGCAGGACAGTAGCTCTGAACAATACAACCAGAGCCACAAGGTTTAGACCAAAGCATGTCCATGTGTTGAATGGTCTAGTCAAAGCCCAGACAGACATGCAAGCAGTTGAGAATGTTTGACACTTCAACTGAGGTTCACAGACACACTTCATCTGTGCTGTCTGAGGTTGAGATCCAGCGTTATTTTTAAAGAATGGTCTCCAAGCAAATACCTAGACATACCTGAAAGACTCACAGCCTTAACTGCAACAATAAGGGATCTACAATGCATCATTTAATGTGGCCAGGTCAGCACTTTGTGTGTATGCTATTCTTTTCACATTAATATTTGTAAATGTTTAGGAAGAAATTGATTTTTTTCCCCACAATTTAACACTACTGGTCTATCACAGAAAATGTACTGAATTTAGTGGTTGTAATGTGACAGATTGACAAAATTCATAGGATGTGAATAGTTCAGCAAGGTATTGTGCCGGCAGCAGCTAAGTGTGATGACACACAAGGGTCTAGACAAGGGGTGTCCAAAGTGGGGCTCAGGGGCCATTTGTGGCCCCTGGATTGATTTTGCAGATAAATACTTTTTAAGGCAAAATGATTACAGTCAAGTTAAAATATTCTTCCAATAGAAAATGTGAGGTAACATAGAAAATAACTGCCTTTTAAAAAAACTAAATTTTAACATTCTCTTTAATTTCACAGTACATAGGGCCACATGGATCCAACGACTTACCCAAATCCTGTTCTTATTGCTGAGAATAGACACAAAGAATTACCTTTTCTTTTTAATCAAGCTCAGAAGAACTTGCAAACTGAAGAGCCTCTTTTAATAAGGCAAATGTGCTAAAACCCCGTTCAAGTTTCAGTTGACGAATCTTCATTAACCCCCTTGGGGCAATTGATTACAGAGCCAGTAGTAAAGCGTTTAACAAAACACCATTTGCACCGAAATCACACAATTTCAAAATCTTATCACTGCAGGGATAAACAAACGTTTTATTCTGCTAGTGAATCTTGGATGCAAGCTTTGGATCCACAATGATTTACACATCCCTTTCCTACAATTCAAAAATGTCTTGTTAATTTAGTGACTTTTTTTGGTAATTACGTTACATACTTTTGATTTGACAACTTTGGCCCACATAATGGAAAGTTTGGACCCCGCTGGTTTAGACTTTAATGCAAACAGTGCAACTAACACAGCTTGCTCAGCCCATCATAGCGAAGGTTGTGCTGCTGCCCAGACTCACCTGAATCATTTCCCCTGGGTATGTTAACGATGAGGACATGGAGAGGAGGTTTCTCTGATGAGTCTCCACTTAAAGAAACGTCTATATTTGGTTTCAGCTCCAGTTCGGTTGATGACTCAGGGATGACCTTCTCTTTATCAGGCTGCTGATACACGTCTGGCTTGAACAACTGGGGGTCTGGCTCTGATGGGACAATCTCTGGGAGAGGGGAAGGACTCAACGTTGCTTTCAGTGATGAGGTTTTAATCCCTGTGACACTTTCGCCCGCCAGTCTTGGTGTAGAGGTGCTCTCTGGAGTAAATTCTCCTCCCGCGGCGCTGTTGGAACTGACATCCACACCGCCACCCATTCCCTGCTCACCTGGTTGGTGGGTTGCCAGTTGTGGATGCTGAATGTGGGGGGTGGGTGAAGGAGACAGGGGTCTGGGCAAAACGTCCCCTCTAACTGGCACTGACTCAACCTGGTTGAAAGGGTTGAAATCTTGAATATCGTAGTCAGCCGATGCAGGAGTGGGCGTCCAGTTGCTGACGTGAGGAGAGGAGAGGTCTGCAGAGAGGCTCCCTGCTGGTGAAAACGCTGCTGGCTCTGGTGTTCTGACCCGAAGTTCAGCTCCGTCTGGGTGTGAGGATGTCGGAGCGTGCAGACTGGACGTGGAGGGGTCGGGTTTGTACGCAGCCGTGCTCATCTGTGAGCCGACTGTTGTTACTGGGGGGTTAGCTGTAAGACAGTGGAACATGAGATAAAAGAGCATTAAAAAAATGAGTGCAAATCATCATCTAAGTTCTTGTTCACATCAACCAGGGATGAACTGCCTTTAGTGATGTAATGGAGTAAAGGAATTGTATTTGAACTGTTTTTTTTTCTGTTGATGAAACTAATGAAATGGGTGCTTCTCTCTAGTTTGAGTTATAATACTCTCTCCACATGCTGCATGTTGTTAAAGCGATCTGCTTGCTCAGAAATTCTCCTGAGTTTAGTCTACCTCCATTATTGTGCTTCCTTGTGGGAAAACCATTCAGATAACTCCTGAAACATTTTGAGTTGACATATTTATGAAATAAATTATGTTCAATAAAGAAAGTATTTCTCACTTATGCGCACGTTTTTTTTTCCTAAATGATTGGGGTTACCCTCCACTGGAGCCATAGTGGGTTAGAGATGATTCATTTGGTGATGCTTTAAGTTCTTACTGTTTATCTAAAGTGTCGGTCCTGCACATGTTGGACTTTTGCAGCATTCCGAGGTTGCTGTTTTGCTCTGTAAAAGCTGCTCCGGCTGCATGTTGAGCCCAGCCCAGATATGATGTCATGTGTTTGGCGAGCTGCAGACATCTGGCCCAACTGAGAGCGTTCTCCTCGCTCTACGTTAACTCTCTCCTGCAGCTCCTGCCACCCTCTTGCAGCTTGGCAGAAGGCATCACACAACCTTCGGAAAGTACCTCTGCACGGCCAGACATGGGAATGTTTGCAATTATATGGTGGAGAGAAGCACCACGCTGGGAGTGTGTACTTCTCTCTCTGCTACGAGCTGACCCCTTTATTAACACTTTATTTTATTGACTCTCTTCCACTTCCTCCGTCTGTCTGTGCTGCTTGGGTAGGGTCCAGCTGTGAAGCATTAGGGAGCTGTCCTGTATCTGCTCTGCTGGACAGAGAGTGCTGGGTTTTCCCCTCATGAAAGCCACCCTCCGTAAACACGACAGATTATTCTTCTCCTGTTTAGGTGAGAACGCTGTTTGTTTGTTTCCCACTCCTCTCTGTTATACGTGCTGTCATTAGGTGGTTTGTTGGTGATGAAACGCGCATTGCTGTTCAACCGTGTACACCTGCAGCTAAATCCTAAAGTTCTGCCGGTGACACAGAAGTTGCATTTTGCAAGATGTTCCATTTTAGTTTTCGATCGACCAGAAATCTACCTGACCTGATGTCAGTATAGTCATGTCATTGGCCCAGAGGAGGCTGTGAAAGAGTCCGACTGAAACCTTCTATCCTCCAAGCCAACGTTTCTTAAGATGGACAGGTGTGCAGACATCACCGTGTCACATCGCAGCGGCCTGACATGTAGGACTCTGCAGCTAAGCACACTGCAACTGAAAGTTTTGTGGATCATGTGTCTTCAGTAAATGGAAGGAAGGTGCCCTGTTAAGGTGTGAACCGCAGAATTCTGGGTTGGATTCAAGCCAGCTTTTCAACGACACACCATAAAATAAAATTAAAAATTAAACAGAGATGTATAGAGAGAATAAATAGGTGGGAAGCAGCAGCTGACCTGATGATACTCTACCCACTTTTTGTCTTCAGCCACAACCCTTTCTGATGAATAAGTGAAGCTCCAGTCAGGACTCTACAGAGCCATAATGCTTCTTCATTCACCACCAATCAAACGCTGACATGGTAAACACTTTGGAAGCCGTCTGTACAAACCATTACTTCAGCAAGTTACATTGCCAATCACCTCATAAGATTTGAGAGATTTGGACAAGATATGGTGTGGCTGCAGACTCCAGGTAAAGAAGACTGAATGCTGGAATTGAATTAAATTGCGCCTAAACAAACTATTGGTTCTAGAGTGTGCACACAGCAAGGAAGATGTAGCTCCCCTAACCACGGGAGGGTGCTTTGTTTTTAGTAAATATGAAGGGAGGTTAGTTTTAACCTTTAAAGCAGAAAGCTCCGTGCTTGTCGCTCTGGTCTGGGAAGCCAGTTTGATTGTTGTACTTGTAGAGGGTTCGAACACCCAGCAGGCCTCCTCCACACTGAGGCAGGGGGAGATTCATGGGGTACCGGACACTGCCATCAGACAGCCAACCGTAGTCGCAGCGGCTCAGCCCCGCCATCCAGGCAGCAAAAAGCTGACCAGGGGACGCCAGCACGGCGTCATGCCTCTCACACACCTCCTTCGCCTCTTGCCAGGTAAGCTTGGTGGTTATGGAGGTCGGATAGAAGACATCACCTGCAAGCAGAGGACACAGTTGCTTTGAGAACGTTCGGATTAAACTCCAGAAGTTGATTTAGTAATGTCAGACAGAATGCAAGTAGATTGTTTTAGCTTCAAGGTTTTTACATAAACTCTTACATATATCTGCTACTTGTAGCTACTGTGTTATCTGTGTGTGAACGAGATGGAGGAAGGAGAATAGGATAGAAGGATAGAATAGAACTATTGAAAGTTGATGGTGTTCAATAGTTCTTGATGGTGTTGTAACCTGCTAATATAACTGATTTGGAGATTGTGGAATTTACAAAACGACAGATGGCAGTCCTGCGGACCTGATGATGTTTACCTTTCGACTGAAATGAACCAAAGTAGAGAGGGTTAGAAATTAGCATATCGGTGTAACAACTCCAGTTGAGTAGTTTGGAGACAACTTAAGAAAGACAAGGCTGAGATTGTCTGGACATGTTTGCAGAAGACCATGCGGAATATGATGAAGAAACATTGCTGAAGACATGGCTGCCAGGAAGGAGGGAAAGAGGACCACAGAGAAAGTTCATGCATGTTATAAAAGAGTACATCTAGAGAGTGTTTTATGTAAATAAACACAATCTGAAAAAAAATTAGAAAGCAAATCAAAATGTCTAAATAAGCATCCAAAATATTTAACAACTGGACTAAAATATTAGAAAATAACTTCAGAGATGTCGTTTTTTTTCACAGAATCAAAAAAAAAACTCCAACTGTAAACAATGCTTACCCTGCAGTTCATCTACGAAGCAGTATACGTCGTATCTCTCTGTGGAGTCACGGCGGCCGTACGTTCTTACACCTGGTTCATCGCCGAGGTTACCCTCACAGCCAGGACGAGGCACTCTGATTGGATATCTGAGGAACATCAACGAAACCACTTAACCGAAAAGGATTTCCATTGTTCACGACCAGTAAATGTAAAATCTTAAATGTTTTCTTTGGCCTATTTATCTATTTACTCATTTTAAGGAAAGAAGGATGACTGAGGGGATCGAAACACTGTGATAACACCTCTGTAGATTAGATGTGAACGTACCGGACAGACTGGTCAGCGAGCCACCCTGCGTCACATTGATCTAAGTCGTCCTTGAAGGCAGCAGTCAGCTGTTCAGGTGTGGCGATAGAGGCGTTGACAGAGCGACACGCCTCCGTCGCCTCATCAAAGTCCAGAGAGTAGCGGCTGGAGCTGGCTCGGTAGTGAAACACCACGCCTAAACAGACATCATCAAGGGTCAGGAAAGCAAATATGCTTTATGAAAAATACCTTTTTATAATCAAGAATTTACATAATCTGGCTGGAGATAACTGAATGAAAACAAATTGAATTAGTGGAACTTAAGCAACTTGACTCAAAATGACTGAGTAAAATACCACAAACTGTTCATTTAAAGTTGTTAATAATGTATCCCTTAAAAGGTTTACAAAAAACTTGCATTTAAAACCTGAATGTGTGCATCCTAACCAGCAACAAGGTTCCTTTATGATGCCGAATAAAAAGAAAGAAAATAATATGCCTTAAATCACCGTGGAGGAGAGTCTCTCTTCCACAGTGATTTATAATGGCTGCAGATTATACAGAGATTTGCTGCTGACAGAATTTGACTCAGACACAGGAGAGCATAGAGAGAGAGGGGGGGGGCATTTCAGTCGTCATCCTGGGACTATGCATATCACTGTATCCTTGTGTCATTAGGTCTGGAAGAATATTTCTCAGTGAGGGGAAATCCTGGCAGAGCCGCAGGAGGACGTGAAAAGATGTCTGAGTTGTTAAATGGAGTGTTGTGTGTCTGTCATAGGGAGGGCTTTTGTGTGGATGGACCCGACAAAGAGTTCTGTTCAGCACTAATGTGGAATCTGTGTAAATGTCTGAGAGAGGCTCAATTCGGTTGTTGGATGAACTGTTTCCAGGGGATAAACTGCACAGATGGAGGCCAGAAATCTGGGACTTTCAAAGTGTCTGCAGGGAAGCTGGGTCACCAGCCGCAAGGCTGCCTTTCTAACTGAGGCAAAAAAGACATTCACTGGCTTTAACTAGATAAGGTAGAAAACAGAAAGCTAACACAAGCCTTACAGGTGATATACATCTGAAATCCTCAACATAACCAGTCTACAGCCAGTTATAATGCATGACAAAAAATGTAATACTTCTTTAACATTTCCAAATTAGGTTTACAACCACAGATTTTAATATGGATCATCAGGATTATATGTGGTAAACCAACACAAGTAGCATATTTATGAGAAGTGAAAGAAAAGCCATACACATTATTCAAAGTTTTTACATATAAACATCTGAAAAATGTGATGTGGATTTGTCTTCAGGCCCTCTCAGTCGGTTTGTAGAACCACTTTTAACTGCTCTTACAGGGCTGCAGATGTTTAGGAGTCTCTACTAGCTATACCAGCTTTGGATATTGAAAAACTTAAAGTTTGCTCATTCTTCTTTGCAAAATAGCTCAATGTCTGTCAGACTGGATGGAGAACATCTTTGAATATTAGTTTTTAAATCATGCCACATATTCTCAATTGGATTTAGGTCTAGACTTTGACTGGGCCATTCTGAAACATGAATATGGTTTGATCTAAACTAGACCATTGTAGCTATGGCTGTATGTTTAGGGTCATTGTCCAATTGGAAGGTGGACCTCTATCCAAGTGTCGAGTATTTTGCACCCTCTAACAGATATTCTTTCTGGGGTGCTCTGTATTAAGCCTTTTAGCTGCCCATGAACTCTGACCATCTCCTCGGTCCCTTTTGAAAAAAGTCCACTCCCAGCATGATTCCTTTTCACAGCTGTCTACTATCTACTCTGCATTGGTTACATAAGAAGCCAAAGAATTACAGAACAGCTAACAGCAACATGGTGGTGGAAAGGTTGTCATTTAGGGCTTGTTTTGGCCCCACAGAACAAAATTGGTCAAATTGCAGTCATTCAGTTCACCATGATGTTCATTGCATTTACGTCAGATTGCCAAAAGTATTCATTTCTGTACCTGCATGCCTTTCTGACCTAGAAAGACATCCCATTCTTAATTCATATGGTTTAATATGACATAGGCCCTCCTTTTGTAGCTACACCTGCTCCAATTATCTGGGAAATGCTTTCCCCAAGGTTTAGAAATATTGTTTGTTGCAAATTTTGACCAATCTTCAAGAAGCTTGTTTCGGTGGTCAGACACTGATCTTTGACAAAAAGGCCTGCTTCATTTAGTTGTTCAGTTGATTTGAGGTCAGGACTCTATGCAGGTCAGTCAAGTTCTTCCACACCAGACTCCCTCCTCCATGTCTTGAAGGACCTTGCTATGTGTACTATCGTTCACATCAGAAAACGTTTTACATGAATTTAGAAATATTGAAATTGTCCAAAATGTCCTGGTATACGTAGGTATTACGAATTCCTTTCAATAGGATTTAAGGAGGCGAGCAATGACAGTGCAGTCAGGCAGGTAATCTCCTGGCAAATGTCAAAATAGGACTCCTCTACTGGATTGCCAGATGGAGAGGTATGCTTCATTAACCCGGGAAACACATCTCCCCTGCTTTAGAGTCCAGTGCGCTTTACAACACTGCATCCGATGGCTTGCATTGCATTTGTTGATGTATGGCTTGTATGCAGCTGTTCAGCCATGGAAATAAATTACGTGAAGCTCACTACTCACTGTTTTTTTAGCAAATCACCAAGGCCACATGATGTTTGGAGGTCTGTGGCTATTCAATTTAAAGAAAGTTGATAACCTCTGTGCTCTATCTGCCTTAGCATTTGATGACCTGATGTTGGATTTAATGTGACCTCCATCTTTATAGCTGAGCTGCTGCAGTTTCCAATCTCGGCCCCTTAATTATAATACCACTAACAGTTGGCTGTTGAATACTTAACAGCAAGAACTTTCTTGCTGTTAAGTCCTCTTCACAGAAGGGGGCAGTAGTCTGCAAATTTTGCTCTCTCTCTTTTTTCTTCATAGTAGGTACACCTGGTCTGGCGTTCTGTTAGCTGTGACATCATCCAGGGAAGACAGCTCACCCGCTACTACCATCTAATGTAGAACAGATTACTAGATCAATGTGTGCTTCTGTGCTTTTTTGTCTCTCTTGTTGTGTCTCTGTTCTGTCTTCTGTAACCCCCAGTCGGTCGAGGCAGATGACCGTTCATACTGAGCCTGGTTCTGCTGGAGGTTTTCCTTCCCGTTAATGGTGAGTTTTTCTTCCCACTGTCGCTTCATGCTTGCTCAGTATGAGGGATTGCAGTAAAGCCATGGACAATGCAGACGACTCTCCCTGCGGCTCTACGCTTCTCCAGGAGTGAATGCTGCTTGTCGGGACTTTGATGCAATCAACTGGTTTCCTTATATAGGACATTTTTGACCAATCTGTATAATCTGACCCAATCTGTATAATCTGATTGAACTTGACTTTGTAAAGTGCCTCGAGATGACATGTTTCATGAATTGGCGCTATATAAATAAAATTGAATTGAATTGAATTGAATCGAGTGACAGACAATGACAGGGCAGTAACAACTCATTTGCAGCATTAATTAATCTCAGGGATTAGTCTCACTCATAAGGGAGTAAGCAGATAAATAAAATCCCATTATTGTACCAATGAGGGGAAATGTGTCTCTGCGTTTAACCCATCCCTCAGGGAGCAGTGTGCTGCCAACACTGAGTGGCACACAGGGAGCAATTTGTGGTCGAGGGTCTTGCTTGGGGACCCAGAGCGAAGGACTGAGTTTAAAACCGTCGACCTTTAGGAGCTCTCCAAGACGCAAACATCCGGCGCTCTAACCACCAGGCCACCGCTCCCACCGCTGAGAACAACCCTAACAATGTTGAACTGCCTTCATCGACATACCCAACACCTCACCACAGGTTTGCTTGCTGGGGAAGAGGGTTTAAGAGCTAACCACGCTCCAGTGACTAGCCAAAAACAAAGCCAAGCAGCAGCTCATTCTCTGTTTTGTACCTAAATTAGGCAAAAGGTCTATTGTGATGTGTTACAGAGCAATGGAGATTTATTGGCCTGCAGACGTTCCTGAAGAATTTTTGCTGAATTTTGTTTACGCGATAAGCAAAAAATAAATATCATGAGATCAATTCCCTTTTTACTTCTAGCTAACAAGTAGGAAAACAGACAGACTGAACATGTTAAGAAAGCTTTGAAGAAAACAGCAGGTGGACAGTTTTACTTCATACATTTGTTAACACCTTTAGCTTTGAACTCTGCCAGTAGTAAACATCTGGAGGCAGTCAGTGAGTTTGTAGAGTCTTAAAACAGTCTGTTTATTTGCCTGTAAAGAGTACATAGAACCTTTTACTCACCGGATACGCTGAGGCTCACTATGTTCTTGGTGTCCTCCAGTCCATGTGTTGCCTTGCAAAGGTACAACCCTTCATCACTTCTCTGGAGGTTGAAGATTGTCAGTGAAGCGTTCCTAATTAACAGCGGGTGGTCGGGCACTGACACTCTACCCTCAAACTCCGTCCCCAACTGCATGTTTGATCCCTGCATCACCAGAATCTGCTTGTCCTTTGGCTTTTCCAGCTTCAACCACTGGACTCTGAAATCCTCGTCAAGAAGGCGTGTGTGTGTGTGAGTGTGCGTGGCACTGCTGAGGGATGGCAACATGGAAAGGTCGCACGTCAACACCGCACTGCTACCTAGAGAGCCAGCGACATGCAGGCTGCTAGGTATCTTTGCCGTTGTTTGGGGAGAAGCTGCAAAACAAATTAGAGTGAGTTTGAGGACTTTGAAGCTACATGCATCATAGAAAGTACTTCAATGGATGGAAGAGTTGTGTTTTCTTGCAGACAATCAATACCAGTCAAATCTAACGGAGACAGGAAGCATCATTGAAATCCGACAACAACGGTCAGACTCAACTGTTGTGCAAAGGTTTGGTGCAAATACAAGATCAAATGGTCCCATATCAAATGTTACAATTTATTCAAGTTACACCTTGAATTTTTGCTACGTTAAAACCACAAATTTCAATGGATTTTATCGTTTTTATGTTATTATGCGTGAGGGTGAAGAGGAAGAAAAATGATATATAGTATGTCAGAGGAGCGGGAGCTTGAGAACATTAGTGAACAGTCCACCTCATGAGGACCAAGGAACACAGCAGACGTTAAAAGTTATGAGGCTGTTTTAAGTAGTTAGGTTATAAAACCACATCCCCAGCTTTGAACATCTAACAGAGCTATGTTGAATCCATCATCTAAAGAGTATAGCACCTAGACTGACAGTCAGTGCATCTAAAGCATTAATAAGAGAGCTGTGGTTACCCCTAGAGGAGCAGCTAGAGCTTGCATTGCATTTCCTTCGGTATTCATTCAATATTTACTCTCTAAAACATGGTGGTGGCAGCATTAGGCTGTGAGCTTTATTTTCCCCAGCAGAGATGGAGAAGCTGGTCAGACATAACTTGAAAAGGAAGGTAATTAAACAGGGAAATAAAGGAAGGAAACCTGTGTAAAGCTGCAAGAAACATCGCCTAAAGGATTTGCAGCTGAATACAAATGTGTTCTACACTTTCAATTAAATTTAATTTCTGAAGACATTTTGAAAACCTTGTAAAACTTTTCTTCTACTTTACAATGATGAAGGACTCCACGATAGTCTCATATAAAATCCCAATGAAATTAATTTGATATTTGTGGTTATGATGGACAAAATGTGGAAAGGTTTAAGGGGTTTGAATACATTTCCGAGGGTTGGAAAATTCCAGGTTGTTGCCCATTTTAACTGAGTAGTTTAGCCCTGATTACTTCCCTATATTGCCGCTAAACATTTTTGATAAAAATATATTTTTTTTGTCTAAAACGTCTAAAGCAAAACAAAGACACATTTCTAATCCATGGTCCAAAAAACTGTCGTCACCCACTTTCAGTAACCAGATTTGTTCATAAGAAAACAAGGGAAAAGCGGTACATATGAAGATATATCTACTAATGTTGGTTGTAGTGGCACATGGAAACACAACATTTAAGTCTCATTTGTATGTATATGTGCACCTGTACATAACTCCCACCTGCAACATGTACATAATAACAACAATGGAAATAATATTTATTCCTCCTTTCTTTACACTCTGCTCATTTCACCATTGCAATATTGTCTCAATGTGTCTGCTTATTTATAGTGCGTTTATATGTGTTTTCCATACTGCAGACCGTGTTTGATTTAATTACTACGTCATTGTGTTATTGTACCATTGTACAAGTAAGCATACTGCGAGCATTGTACAGTCCAGAATCAATTTCCTCAAATCTGAACACATACCTGGCAAATAAAGCTGATTCTGATTGAAATGTTAAGCAAACCTGGCTGGACACTAACAGCAAGATTCCTCCTGTATATCACAAAGAACAGGATTGGTTTCCATCAGTAAAATAAACTGGGAATAGTTAATTATGAATCACCTGAGTCCTTGTATTGTAGCCCCAAAGGGGATACAACGTCCTGTGTTCTATTTTGGGCAGGTCTCAAGCCTGGATAAATGTAAATGATTGAAGCAGGAAAGGCATCTGGTATAAAACCTTAAAGCTGTTCTACCATGATGTGGATGGGAAGAGAAATGGTGTAGGAGTTATCTTGAAGAAGGAGTTTAACTGGAATGTTCTCGTGGGGCGACAGTGGCGTAGAGGTTAGGGAGTTTGATCCCCCGCTCGAAGAGAGATTTGATTGGTGCAGATCTCGATGGAGCTGGAAATGGTTTCTGGACTTAACTTACCTGGGTGAGGATGAGCGGAGCAGAGGCACACAAGACAGAGCAGGTGTGTGAAGATGTGTCCAGTCATCTCCATCCAATCTGTGAGAAACAACTGAAGGTCAGTGTCATGGAGCACTAGAAGGTCATGCATTTTGTTCTTACCTAATCTTATGGTGCACTCTGCAGATTTGTTTGTTTTATCTTTTCCCAACATTTCTTCCTGCATACTCAGAATTTGTATGTATTGATGACACTTCTTCCAAACATATATTTAATTTATCACTCTATAACTCTTTTTGCAAATAATATTCATAAATCTATAACTATTTCATTATACTTGTTTATGCTAAGGTTATTTGGATATAAACCAAATACAAACCTTTTTGAAGATAAGGGTACCTGGATTTTTTTTTAAATGTTTAGAATGCCTCTTCATATCTTGCCAACATTTGGCAATATGTCCCTCCCAAAATACAGTGATAAAGAGAACCTCTATTTATCACTTCATATTTAATGCAAATGTTAGTTTTGTTGTATTTATTCAATCTGAAGTTATATATGTCCCCATCAACCAGCTGTACTACAGCAATTTCAAACGAGCTTTGGTAGATTCTGGTTTTGGCCTTATACATGTTCTCTCCCATTCCTCCACTCAAATGCCTC
Source organism: Fundulus heteroclitus (assembly GCF_011125445.2). NCBI lineage: Eukaryota > Metazoa > Chordata > Actinopteri > Cyprinodontiformes > Fundulidae > Fundulus > Fundulus heteroclitus. The sequence goes on along the minus strand of NC_046368.1, from coordinate 30,624,830 downwards.
ATGTTACTTTTCTCTCCATCCCTCGAGCCACTCCGCAGATGTCTTTGCACATTCATCAGCCAGGCATTTCTGTATTTTAGAAATTAAGCCCTCTCCAGACTGTTCTTGGTCTTTATTTATTTTTTTCCAAGTTGCACATTAAAGAGATGTATAATGTTTGATTTTCTTGTAGTCTGATTAAGCTTCTCATCTGTAATTATTTTAAAGGTGTTTACAGGGGTATGCATTATATGTATCAGCTACCTCTTCAAATGCCATTAGTACATCCTGTGGATTAAGATCACTTATTCTCTCCAGCTATTCTGTCTCCTATCTATTCTTCCTGAAGGTGAAATTCCCCCATATTGGACTGAATCCAGAAAAGGAGGACGTTCCCCTCATGTTTTTCATCGAAGGGTTATTTCTTTACATATATACCTTTTTTTAGATTTTTTTTTTGTTTGTTTTTTTGTATTTGCTGAGTGCAGATACATGGAGACGATAAGATTTAGCCAGAGTTCCTTCTTCTCCTTCCAGAGAGGAACAACTCTTTTAGTGAAATGAAACATTGATGTTCTTAACTGTGCTGCTCAATAGTACAAGACTGGGTTGGGACATTTAAGCTCCCTCTCCCATCAAAGGGCAAGTAAATGGCTACAGGAAGGTCAGGGAACATCTATTATTATGCAAAAATCTATATATATAATCTCTTCAGGTCAGAGAAGAAGTTACTTGGTGGAGGGAGCAAAGAGTTCTGAAACAATTACAGTAGCTTAGGCATTGCATTATTTTAAAGAACCTGTACTTTCCTTTTTAAAGACATTCAGATCATGTGTTGTGAGTTAGTGCTATATAAATGAACTGGGCTGAAACTGAATTGAATTGGTTGAGGGAAAATAATTACAATCTAAATCTGCCAGGAATAAAAATCATTTTAGAGTTAAACTGTACCTTTTAGCTGTGCACCCCGTTTTTGTTTTGTACTCGATTTTTAGTCAACAACAGGTTTTCAATTATACACACAAAGGTTGCTTTGTACTCAACACCCTAGATACCAATCTTGACATGGTTACAATGATGTGAGATATTAAAGATACGGTTGCAAAAAAGACTGGATATGACATGATTCATGTCAATCACAATTCAACTTGTTCTTATTGAGTGCAATGCCACGAATCAGGAAGAAGCAGTGGAACTACACGTTGCAAATAAATAAGTAATAGTACAAGTTATTGAAAAACAAAATTTTAAGTTAGGTCCCACCAACCTTTGCCATTGAACACAGGAGATAGGCTCTATAGGCATTCATTCATCCATCCAGATGGATGACCGTTTATCATAATGTTACCTTTTATCATGCAGTGAGCAGAAAAATAGATCAGATCAGTTAAGATGGGATCTTTGTAGCTTAGGTAATGCAGTTATACACTAGTCTTGTTGTTACAATGTCAATCATAGCTCAAGTGTGGCTAGAATAGTAAAAAAGGGACTAAAGCAATCAAAAAAAATGGTGCCCACTGCTCAGCACTGTGTTTAACCAACATGGCACTGGTGTTTCTTCAGGAATATTAGTATATCCACATATTCAGGCCAAATTAAACAATGCTGAACTTATGAGTTCCTAAAAATTTTACTTTACTTCACTCCCTCCAGGTCCCTACCCAAATCATAGGAGTTGCTACTGAAAGAAAATACTTCTCCACACAGGAATGGCAGCAAAAGAAGAGCTGTAGAGGAGTTCATTTACATACTTAACTTTTTCAGGGCCAACGAGATGTTACTGCTACAATAATTTACAATTTGATGCATCAATTTTGCTCAAAAACTACATGTTCTCACAGCTACTTGACCATGTCCATGAATCAGAACATCCAGTTGATGCTAACACAAGAACATCTCACAGCTTTCTTTACACTCATGCCCAGTAAACTTGGGAAAGACGAGGAAGTTCACAATAATACAACAGGCAGTAATACATGGACGACAATACCGGTGCTATTACAGCACAGTAATTCTGCAATGATCGGTGCAATCATAAATGGCAAACATAAATTTCCTAACCTCAAATTTAAGATGGCTGTGAAAAATCTTTTTGTGATATTGCAACTGTTTTTCAAAGCTGTCGAGAGTTGCAGGGCTCTTTTTTAACTGGTTGACGTTTGATCAAAACCTTCATTCATTTAGAGGATGGTTTTCCCAGCATGGTAATTACTTTAGTGTGTTATCATAATAATATTCAGTGAAAACATCCATGTCCTGAAACCAAAAAAGGCTTAATTATTAAACTAAATTATTTGTTGTAAAGGTAGGTGAAGAACTGAATGTGATTGTTTTTACATAATACTCGCATAAACTGTATGCAAACTTAATGTAATCTTATAAAATCATACAGTAAACCCAAACAAATTTAAACTAATCTAGAAGCAAAGTTACCCTGACATACGAAATATTTTGAATAAGTTTTTATGTCTTTATGGGAAGTGAATTAACTTCAACACACATAAATAACTGAAGGTTTTAATATTGATCTTGATACAAACTGACAATAGATAACAACATTCCCATCAGCAGCTCTGATCCAGCCCAGAGATCAGCTGCCAGTGAATGTAAATGACATAATTGGTCCCCAGTGTCCATTTACTTAATGAGTTTCTTATTTACTGGGCTCATGTTGTCAACATGGGAAAATTTACAACCACCAAAAATAAACGTTCGAATGAGAAAGCAGCAAAGATATAAGATTCTTTAAACATTATCTTGAGAAAATCACTCAGAAAATGTAACCAGGGTTGAGAGACATTGCATACAATACAGTGTCCAAGAAACAAATTTGCTTCGTTTTACCCTTTTCCTACCTTAGTTTCCAAAAATTCAGAGGGATGTATCATTTAAAAGTTTGCGAATCAAACTTCCTGTAGGTCCCCAAACAAACGTCTCTCCACAGCTCCTCTTTAAGAGATGTCCTCGCCACACACTAGGCACTGGCTGCAAGTCCAGATTCACTTTGCACCAGCTATTATCCCCTACGAGGTAGAGGAGGAGCCCACAAAACCAATGATACAACCCGACTGGGAGACTGGGAGGAAGAGAAGGAAGTGAGAGTATGACCAAGAGAGAGTGAGAGAGAGAGAGAGGAGGGTGGGTAAAGGGAGGGAAACAAGAGTGGAGAAACTAAGACAAGGAGGAGTGAGTCACAGGGAAATTCTAAAATACAGTGAAAGCAAAAAAAGGGGGAGATGGGGTCTGCAGGTTTACAACCCCAAAGGGAAAGCAAAAATACATAAAAAAAACACAACTGAATAAAGAAATAGACCACAACATATCACATTATATTTGTGTTACATTTCACTGCAGAATAGTAGCAGCAATGAGTTAACTTCTTCATAAAAGACTATTTTATGCCAGATATATAAAGATCATAAAGCTTTAAAACCTCTGGAATGTTTATAAACAAAGTTGCAAACATATTTTCCAAGTTTAACAGGAAACAAATTGTGACGGTACACCCTGTTTCCCCCCCCATCAACCTAGTGGAACCAACCTTTGGTTCCTTGGTTTTAGCTGGACTCAGCTCAAAAAAAAAGCCGACGAATGCCAGACAAATGAGTGTGTATGTATACTTGGAACCTTTTGGCATTTTCTAACGCCATGCTGGTCTGTAGTTAATCACTTAAAGATTCTCCTCGGAGTGAAGCTGTTTGCGCCTGTACCCAATCAGCACTTTGTCATTCTTAATCCAATCAGATCAATTCATAATACCTGTCAATCATAGTCATACTGACCTTTCTCGCTGTCCCCACTGAAGAGAAGCATCCCCAGAGCATGATGCTGCCACCACCATATCTGATTGCGGGGATGATGTGTTCAACGATGTGCTGCGTTAGTTCTCCACATAGCGGTTTGCATTTTGGGCAAAAAGTTCAGTTCTGGTCTCATCTGACCAAAACACCTTCTTCCACATGTTTGCAACCGTGTGTCCCCAACATGGCTAATGGCAAACGGGACTTATTATGGTTTTCTTTTAGCAATGGCTTTCTTCTTGCCACTCTTCCATAGAGACAATATTGTAACACTAAAGTTATCCTGTGGACAGATTCTCTAACCTATGCTGTGGAGCGCTCCATCTGGTCCATTTACCACAGGCCTCTTGGCTGCCTGTCTGATCAGTGCTCTTACTTTTGTCTAGGTAGGTTGACAAGTGTGCCATACTCTTTCCATTTCTGGATGATGGATTGAACAGTGCTCCATGAGCTGTTCAAAGCTTGGGAAACCTTTGTATACCCTAAGCCTGCTTTAAACGTTTCCACAACTTTATTCCGGACCTGTCTAGTGTGTTTGCTGGACTTCATGATGCTGTTCGTGCCCCAATATTCTCTGGGACCGTCACAGAGCTGCTATATTTGTACTGAGATTACACACAAGTGGACTCTATTCAGTCATTAGCAATCTTATGGCAACTTCTAAAGGCAATTGGTTGCACTCAGAGAAAAGGGGGCTAAATACTTTTGCATACTGTACTTTTCAGTTTATTTGTAAAGAATGTTTTAAATCATGCATAGATTTCTTTCTACTTCACACGTGTATACCACTTTGGTTGGTCTTTCACGCAAGATTCCAATCAAATATATTCATGTCTGTAGCTGTAATGTGACAAAATGTGAAGTTCAAGGGGTATGAATATTTTTGCAAGTCACTGTGTTCCTAAAAATTACATGGCCTTTTCTGTAATGGGGACTTCTACAAAATGTTGTATAAGAAGATTCTTAGCAAAGCTTCATGTATTGTGAAGTTTAACTTCAGTCTAGAAAGAAGCAAACAAAATACTGTTTTCTCAACATAGTACTGCTGGAGCAACATTAATAAGATAACTGCTGAGAAAATATTTTAGAAGCAAAATCATATAGGCTTGTTACAAATCTTTATTTAACAGCAAATACAATTCATTGTGAAGTTGTTAATAAATTTACCGATGGGAAAGATGGATAATTCTACGAGCAATGATGCAATACGAAGCTGCATACTACAGATAGTGCCTAACGTATTGATAAGGTTGTGTTACTTTAGAATCACAGTAAGAAAATCAAAACTGAATGAAAAACAAAAAAATCTATTTCTGAAGTTATAGAACTTTATAAAGGTTTTATCTAATATCTCTGTAGCAAAAGGTGGTAATAAAAAAAACATCTTTGTTGTTCTTGTTTCTGTATTTAACAGCATACAAAAGGGTGAAAAGCCCCAGAAAGACTAAGGCATTTATATTTTTACACATTGTAAAATAAACTGCTCATCAGAACAACTGTGACATTAATCAGACTTACATAACGCGGTATAAGTACAGTAACTCTTCCTTTACATGTACACTGTTCTTTTATTTAATATGACACCCATTCAAATTACATTCCAGTTCACAGGGATTTTAGCCAAAAATATGTATATTTTATGAATGCCTTGATTATCAGTATCCTCAAGTACTAAAATATATCATATAAACTTTCTGTAGCAGCAGCCAATTATAAACAGGTTTAGTATCAGAGAAAAAAAGATGTCTGTGATACGAAAATAATTGCAGCAGTTATGGAACTGAGTCCTTTAAAGTCAGAAATCATCAAATAAATCTTCAGCTGCTGAAGTTGCTTTTGAAGCATCTGGAGAGGGCTGGGGAATCTGCAGCTGACTGGATGCTGCACAGGAGTCCGTTCTGTGGAGTACACACAGACACACACAGAGGGAGAGCAGGTGAGTGGGCTAATGAACCTGGTCTACAGGAGAGGGAGGAAGTGTGTCATGTGGCCAATCAAGTGAAAGCTCTGCCGTTCTGACTGCATGTAGATGGGAGGGAGTGTCTGTATGTGTTACGTGTGCATGAAATCCTCAATTTGAAAAGGTTTACATGAGTGGTCCTGAAACCTTTCTGCTTCCAACCCACAAGATGCAAATATGTCTAGTAAGTCATTTAAATTAGTATAGATACAACATCCATCATGTCAATTACTTGCTACTCTTTTACTATGTGTAACATTTTTAGCATAAAAGTTTTACGAATAACATTTTCCATTTTTTTATTTGCAATTTCAACTGACAAGCTTGCTGATTTACTAATTGGGGTCCCAGTTCCTAAATCGTCTCCAGCAGTTACACAAGTCAGCAGGGAATGGAAATTGCACACAAGTAGAACAAGAGTTGAAGGCTCATTAAATCATGAAATTATGACTTAATTTTTTTGTTTATACAAAACACTTTTTTATTATTTTGTGATACAGTGTGACCCTGAAGAACAGTAAGAAAGGATCAACAAAGAGGAAGACCAAAGAGGGAAAGGAAAAGACCATCACAAAGTAAACACAAAACTCCGTCAGCTGTGATAAAACTGTGTTCTATTTTTCTTTCAAATAAAAATGACTGATCATCATTCCTCTCAAACTCCATCCAACTGTGACAGATAGAGATTCATCCTGAGCCAGGTTCTGCCTGAAGTCCTGCTGTTAAATCCAAGTTGTTTCCCTCCACTGTCACCACATGCTTGATCAGGAAAAAGGATAAAAATTAAATGACTCCCTTAAACAGCTTCCTTAGATATATACCGTTTTAGCAACTGGCATTAGATGTTTGACAGAATGTGACTGCACTGTTTTATAACTTGATCAAATTGGGTGATATGTAATTTGATCTTAGAGTAGCTAGGTGATTAAGTGGTATTGGAATGAATTGATTTGGACTTATGAATGATCCTATGAAAGGTAAATGGCCTGTACTGTACTGAAGTCCAAGGAGTACAGGGCGACTGTGGCTTGATGAGTTGAGTAGTCGTCTGGCAATCAGAAAGTTGTGGGTTCAATTCCAGCTTCCCCTTGCCACTTGTCGATGCCCCCCTGGGCAAGGCACTTAACCCCAAATTGCCTACCGAGCTGCGTCTCGGTGTATGAATGTGTGTGAGTTAAAGAGAGCGTCTGGGTGAATGTGGCTATAGTGTACAGCACTTTGGGTGGTCAGCATGACTGGAAAAGCGCTATATGAGTTCAGTCCATTTATTTTACAAGGACCCCAAAGCACTTCACACTTCAGTCATTCACCCATTCACACACTGGCGGTGGTGAGGTTGTAGCCGCAGCTTCCCTGGGGCAGACTGACAGAAGCAGGGCTGCCAGACAATCAGTGCCACTGAGCAAGTGAAGTCTCTTACCCAAGGACACAAGGACAGAGATGGACGAAGCAGGGGTCCCAACCTGCAACACACTGGTTACAGGACAATCTCCTACCTCCTAAGCCACTGTTGCCCATTATATAAATGAGCTGGGGGGTTTTAATAAGCAATTTCTATAAATTGGGGCTATACAAACTAAGTTATTGGCAGAACTCAATGATCTCCCATCTAGAAACCTATGAAAGATGGACGCTGTCCGAGATGACATGTCTCAAATTAGGCTTTATTTTGAAAAATACTCCTCATTTAGGATGTTAATATGTGGTTGAGAAAACTGTTTTAGGTTGAAATTAACATTTTTAAATCAACACTTACTCCTGGTCTAATTAAAGACCTGTTTGGCAAACTACCATAAAGCACTGGTCTTGTCTTGGTCTACAGACCATCTGGACCCTTATCATGAGATGTAAAATTGTCAGGGGACGAAAAGTTCAGTCTGTGTGCACCAGTCACATCTAATTCTAAAAATGCACCCAAGAAAACGAAGAATCTGGATTCAACTAAACAGGCAGACAAGCCAAGGCCTTCTTCCTGATTTAAACCTTGCAACTCTTCTCACCTTCCTGAATCTAAAGATCAACCTGAGGGCCCAGGACGATCCATCATGTACCCTATACCTTTGTTCTCTAAGCTTGGCTTGCTGTACCTATTAAAAATGTTGACAACATGAGAAGAAAAGTGCAGTGTGAGAGAAGAGAAAAGAGGCCCAGAGCTTGTTTAAATCATTACCAACTGCATTTCGGGCACTTCTGGAACCAGTTAAGTGCAAACAACAGAAGTGTTTCAGTGGACAGAGAAGTCTTTGCATGCTGCAGCAGAGGAGCACTGGGGGAGGCATGATGACTGCATTTTTTTTTTTTTTTTTTTTTGCCCCAAGGGGTGAGGTTAAATCCGGGTGGCGAGCATGTCGGAGACCCCACAGGGAGCTGATTGGAGGACAAGTTAGAGCTGCAACACATACCATAATAATGAGTTTGTTGCCAGTTGAGAAGCTACACAGGACTATGGACTTTAGGAAGATTTGTTCCATCCAAAAGAAGAAGCAAAGGCAGCTTTGGCAGCTGATGTGCACTATATTACCAACAGCATAGGTTCACTTTATATGCACAAACTTTGATGACATTCCATTCTTAATTTTCTGAACTATGGGGGTTGTTTGAACTGGCCTGGTACCACAATGAAGGTAACACTATAAAGAATACTTCAGAATTCAACCCAAGCACTAATCGGAGACAACAAACTTAAACAAAATTGGAGAGAGTAAATTACTCCCTGGGTGGAGGTCCCTTTGAAAGTGTGCTTTGAAATTGTTAAGAATAATTTGACATCCAGTAGCAAGCTTCTAAAATGGATAGGCTAGAGATTTGTATCCCAATAAAACTGATGATAGATTTAGAAGCTAGGACCATGGTCCCTACATGTTATTAGAAATATTAGAAAATAAAATAAAATCAAAGACCAATTTGGCTTAGTAAATCAGAACTTTTATTGATTCTTGCAACTGAGACATTATTTAGGGCATGACATAAAAAGGGAAAGCATTGAAATTGGATCTGATTTCAAAATTATATGCGGAAGTAGAATCGTTAATAAAAGAGGATACAAGATATAAAGAACAGAAATGGGAAGAAGAAGCAAAAATTATTTTAACAGAAGAAAATTGGGAGGCTATTAACCAACAGATATGAAAGGTAACATACTCTTTAATATGGAGGTGGCATGAGTGGAAAAATATGAGATATTTCAGAATGCCAGCTCAAATGAAATATTGCGATACAAAGTGTTGGCGTGGTTGTGGGGAAAGAGTTGCAGACCATACTCACCTTTTCTGGAGCTGTCCTTATATTGAGAAGTATTGGAAGGAGCTTAAACGATATATGGACAAGGTCTTTCAGACGGATTTCCCATTCACATTTAAAACACTATTTAGAACTAGTTGATATGCAGGATTAACACAAAGTTAGTATGAAAATGTTTCAAATAATGATATTGGCAGGGTATATATATATATATATATATATATATATATATATATAAGGGCTGGGCAAGTTAACGCGTTAATTTCGCGTTAACTTATTAGACTATTAACGGCGATATTTTCTTTAACGCGCATTAACACATGTTGCTCACATGCTTTTATTTTGTGAAGGTCTGTTGCTGCGGTGTAGGGGTTTGAATCAGAACAGTAGGTGGCGATAATGCGCCAATAACCTCGCTGTCAGCCCAGCCTCGGATTCAAAGAGGAAGAAAGGTGCTGGCCGGGAAAAAACAAAGCTGACATGCGGAAGGCGGTGTTTCCCGCAGGAATTTGCTTAGGCGAGGCGGTGAGTTGGCGAACGGAACAAGTTTTGTGTGGAGCGGAGCGGGGGCTGCATCGACGCCGTCAGTGAAGTCGCTTCTCGTTTCAAAGTATCCATGTGTTTTTGCCTGTTTTTCCCTACCATTCACTATATGCACGCGAGAAAGCAACAACAAAAAACCGCGTGTTAACGTGGAAATAAACATGCAAGCCTTTTGAGTTAGCAAGCATTTCAGTTTAAAGTTCTTCCAGCATGGAATATGACAGAAACAAGTTAGTTGTAACCACTGCCAAGTTAAACTTTGGTATTGAACATAAAATGGTAATGCTGCTCCCTGCGGTTACCCCAGAAATTGCCTGTTTTTGGTAGATTTTTTCCTCATAAAGAGAATTCCCTGTCAGTGGCAATAAGCTTTAACTTTATTATTATAGCTATTTTTTATTTTACATGTTTAAGTTGAGCTTTACACTAAATATGTGTTACTGATAAGTGCTACAAATGTTACAACACTTTTGTTCATATGGCAGCAGAACATTAAAATAAAAGTGCTCTTTACACTACTTTTGAATTTATTCTTCGAGTTTGTAAATACAATGCGATTAATCATGATTAATCAGGCAAATTATGTGATTAATCGCGATTAAATATTTTAATCGTTGCCCAGCCCTAATATATATATATATATATATATATATATATATATATATATATATATATATATATATATATATATATATATATATAGTTCATTTGTTTTTAAAAATTATTGGAAAAATTATAGGAAAAAAATCAGATTTTCAGGTGTGAAAAAAAGGAAGTTGTTAGCAGATTTAACACTGTGATCCTGTGTTAAAAAATTCTGACATTATACTAATAAACAAATAAAGAGAAGTGTTCTTTTCATTATACTTACATTTTAAATGAACTGAGTTTTGACGACTTTAATAAATGACACTCAGAAGAAGCTCATGTATGATGTTTGAACAGGATCTATTTAAGAGTTTGCATTAACCTTTAATCTTCAAAACAACAATATTACCATTCCTTACCATTTTGTAAGTTGAACACACTCCCAGCAGTTTATCCCACTTCCTCAGATGAAAAAAAGAGAAGTTATGTTTCTAATGACATTCAGATTCTCCTTCCCGCCTTGTTTTAGTCTCTGTTAACACGTCATTTAGCTTAAGTGGTTGTGTACTCAAAGGAAAGTTTTTCCCATGAAAAGATACTAACAGAAACTCACAGTAAAACACTGGCTGTCCTTGAAATATGCGCTGGTTCTGTAAGTGATCAAATAAGGCTTCCAGCCATCATGGATAATGACTACAAGACACTGTGGTACTGGTGCCTCACTGTGGCTTTGACTTTTGCTGTTAACTAGTATGAGCACAGTTCACAGTTCCCAAGAGGAGTAGTACTCTGACAGAACTGTAGTGAAAACATAAAAAGACAGTTGAAAATCAAATATTCCTTAACTCAGTTTTCTGAAAAGGCAAATGGTGCTGATATGCATGCCCTTTCAAAGATTATTTTGGCACTAGTGGCTTTTTTTAACAGAATCAGACAGAAAATGTGCAGACAGAAGAGGAAATACAGATAGTGAAGGTCTCAGCAGAGGAGTTCTGGATCTCAAACCCAACTTAACCATTTCCCAGTTCGAAGTTTAAAAATCAGTGTGACTTTCAAACACTTTAGTAGCCTGTTCCCCGCATAAAGTTGCATAGTACTGAGTGAAAGATCTGACTGGATACTAATTGAGAGAAAGACAAAAAACTGGAAGTCCTGTTGCCGTGCAGAAAGATGATTCTGGGTTTAAATCCTGGCATGGCATCTTTCTGCATGGAGTTTGCATGTTCTCCCTGTGCATGCAAGGGTTCTCTCCAGGTATTCCGGCTTTGTCCCACCCTAGAAAAACATGCCTGTTAGGTCAATTAGTGTCTCTTAAATGTCCTTAGGTGCGAGTGTGTGCATTATTATTTGTCCTATGTGTCTAGATAGGAACCAGCCCCTCTGCGATCTTGCATGGATAAGCGGGTATAGAGGATGGATGGATGGACAAATAAATACATCTTAGTGACTTTAATTACATTTTATGCTGCAATGCAGCCATATTGGATTTTGAGATCAAGACTGGTGAAATCATTAAACTCTTCCTCTTGGAATTCCAGTTCCTAGGGAGTTTCGTTAACACGGAAAGCCAGATTGATAATGTGTAGCACCATTGGATTTGTTCTACACATCATCAATCTGGGCCTACTTCCATCAAATCCGTACGGGGAAAGGAGGGACATTCAGCAGAACTCTTTGAGCTGATTGGACACTTAGTGGCTCCCACCCAAAGTTCGGTTTTAGCCAATCATAGTATCAAATGAAAATATCATAAAAAGCAGGCCCCATGAGAAACCACAACAAGTTACGCTAGTAAAAGCATGCTTATTTGGATAGTGACAGTTGTGGATTCTGACAATACACATGATAGCAGCAGCTAACCATGCATCCTCCGGTACTGCCATGTTTATTTTGGTTCAGCTGTCGGCTCGGTACCTCTTGCTTCTGTCACAGCTTTATATCCCGCCTTTAACCATAATACTGCAACGTGATTGGCAGACAGCTAATAAATCACAGCCTAATGATGGTGGAAACAACTGATGGAATATCAGAGTGGGTGTATTTTATCACCAAGAAGGTCCTAAAGGACCAAAAGGCTAACAACTGTAAAAGCCTCTTGGTGCATGACAACATTGTAATACATAGTAACAGGTTTTTTTTAATATATAATGAAGTCAGCATGATAAAATGAGGAGTTTGGATGCAGCAAAGTTCTGAGAAACTTCAAAATATATGCAAAAGGTTTCTGATTCAGTTTAGTATCAGGTGACTTATTAACAAAATTGTGAATTCACAAATGTTGCAAATAATTTCCCAGATTTTGTAATGCCTTCAATTACTCATCCCTGTACTTGTGCTCATGTGACCTTTTGTATAACTTTATTCCGGTTCCTTCTGCCAGTAAACTTTAAGTTTCTTCTTCTTTAAACTTTTTTTTTTAAATAGAGAGGTGAAAATTGAAAGCAAGCATGAAGACCACCCCTGCCCACTAACAGCCCATCCCAGGCCTTCTCTTGTTGCAACTCCTGTTGGCAGGCCGGAGCAGAGCAACAATCTGTTGTCCAGGCAGCAGCAGCTCCTCACTGACAGGCTGAGGATGGAAGACAAACTAACAGCCCTCTGAATGCTGCACAGTTTACACTCAGCAGCACTTGGAAAAGCTTAAATGCAGTGCATTCACCTTTTATTTGATGAACTGGAAAAGTCTGGTACACAGAAAGTCAGACTAAGACACATCTTTGGAATACTTTCTAGTTGAACATGCCCAAACAAAAGTAGCCTCATGGGATATTTGGCCACCAAAGCGGCATCATTTTGAAGTTTTAAATGAGCAGAAACAGAGCTGAAGAACTGAAATAGGCACCATAGAAACCACGGGAAAGTTACATAATTGTCTTTGAGGTCTGCAACTGACTTCTTAGTTTATGTTCTTCAGATGAACAAACATCTGAAGAAAAAACAGACATGTTTTACTTTACAACAAGGCAAAGTAATTTCTATGAGGGATTTTTATTTTCCAGAACTGTAATGTTCAGTTAAATTTGAATCAACAATAAACTGAACATCGTCTCAGAGCAGTGACTTGACATTTTTGTCAATGGCTGTTGTAGAAGAACCTGAATAATATTTATCCAAAGTGTTGATACTGATGTTCTAATTGTTATTTATTGTGCTCATTTTTGGACCAGAATAGGGAGAACAGGGAGAAGTGCTGGGTGGGGGGTCTAATTGGGTCAAAACAATGTTTTGTCTGATTATTTCAAACTTGGTTCTGAAGAAGTTCATGAAGCGGTTGCAATACTCAATGGAACGATCAGTAGCAGTGGAGAATTTGGGCTTGAGCATCTGATTGATGGGAGAGAACAAGAGCGTTGGCTGTGTGTGGCCAGATCCGATAAGAGCAGAGTAGTAGGAGGCCTTACCAGCTCTCAGAGCCATTGAGTAAGCTGTCTGGTGATGTTTGAAAGCCAGCTGGTTGACAGTTAGTCCTGTCTGTCTGAAATTGCGTTCAGTCTTCCGGCCCTCAGATTTCACTTTTCTGAGCTTAGCAGTGTACCATGGGGCAGAGCGGCGGAAAGTTACCAGCCGTGTCGTTAGGGGGGCAAAGCTATTCAAAGTAGTCTGCAGAGTGCTGTTGTAATGATGGACATGTTTTTCTAGTGGGAGTGCAGGATCGAGATCAAAAGGACATAGAAGAGAGGGTTAATGAGAGCTTGTCACAGTCAATGTCCTTGATGTGACAGAAAGCTATGGAGGGCTTGGTTCTGGTGGCAGGTGAAGGCATTTTGACGTCCAACAGCACCACATGGTGGTCAGAGAAGCAGTGGTCAAAAACCTAGGTGTTTACAACAGACACATCCCCTGTGATAAGCGACTGCACATTCAGAAACAAGCCCAATAAAAACGCAACACACCGCATTTACAAGAAAATGTAGGAAAAAAAAGTAAACTTGGCAACAGTGCCAAAAAAACATTTCACACAATGACCGTAAGTATTAGCTATTAGCAGCACACCCCTTCGCAACTGGCTGCTAGACTTCCTCACCAACAGACCTCAGTCAGTCCGGGTCGGTCAGAACACCTCTGATGTCATCACCCGCAGCACGGACTCCCCTCAGGGCTGTGTCCTGAGCCCCCTGCTGTTCACTCTGATGACACGACTGCGTCCCCAGGTTCACCACCAATTACATCGGGAAGTTTGCAGACGACATAACAGTGGTGGGCCTGATCAGAGACGACAACGACCAGGACTACAGAGAGGAGGTGGAGCAGCTGGTGAGCTGGTGCAGAGACAACAGCCTGATCCTGAACGTGGAGAAGACGAAGGAGCTCATCATCGACTTCAGGAAGAACCTGCCCCACCATGCTCCACTGCTCATCAACAACTCAGCTGTGGAGGTGGTCAGCAGCACCAAGTTCCTGGGGGTGCACATCACGGACAACTTCACCTGGTCTGTGAACACCACGTCACTGGTGAAGAGGGCACAGAAGCGATTATACTTCCTGAAGAGGATGAGGAGAGCCCACCTGCCCCCGCCATCCTCAGGACCTTCTACAGAAGCACCATAGAGAGCATCCGGACCAGCTGTCTCACTGTGTGAGGTGGAGGCTGTAGTGCCTCCAACTGGAAGAACCTGAGGAGAGTGGTGAGGACAGCAGAACGGATCATCCGGGCTCCTCTTCCCTCCATCAAGGACATCTCGTCACAGCGCTGTGCCTCCGAGCCCGTAACATCATCAGGGACCCCTCACATCCCCACCATGGACTGTTCTCCCTACTGCCTTCTGGGAAGAGGTTCCGCAGCATCCCCTGCAGGTACTCCAGGTTCTGCAAAAGCTTTTTCCCTGTTGCCATCAGACTGTTGAACTGCTGAAGTATAAAATGGACTGTGTACCACATTGGCACACTGCACCTCTGCACATATGCTTCAGAATGCTGGACTGCTGAAGCCACTAAATGGACTGTGAACTGTTGAAGCCCAAAATGGACACTGCACCACACTCGCATAACTGCACATTTACACATTTGCACATATGCTTCAGACTGTTGAACTGCAGAAGCCACAAAATGGACTCTGAAATGCTGAAACCACAAATGGACTCTGTACCACATTCGTATATTACACGGTTTTAATAATACTCTCCTGGATACCGTGAATAGCACACTGTCTATTTCCCCTGCATTGTTTACATTGTTTTACATTGTTTACATTTAAATTGTTTACATAAATCGCTGCTGCATCTTTATCCTTAAATTAAGTGCAATTTACTGTGATTTTTCAAGCTGTATGCAAACGAAATTTCGTTCTGTACGCACTTTGTGCATACAAAATGACAAATAAAGCTGTCTAAAGTCTCTAAAGTCTAAAGTCTAGCTAATACATAGAGGGCATGTTGACAGTGTCACACTTTATATACTCCAAGGCTTCCGCAGTAGCTATTACGGCGAAGTTGTTTGTAATTCATTTAGCGCACCACTAGATCGTGCACCAGTGTGAAAATCCTAAACACTGGGGCAAGCTATAAAGCACAGGACACTCTACTATTTCACTCCCATTGCTACCACAAGTGCAAACACAGACAGTGAAAGATAAGGAAAGCAATGGAAGGACACTCGTACCTTTTCTTCTGTACCACCTCTGGGTTTAGTTTTTTTACAGTGAGCTCTGGGGCCCCAAGATGGCGGAAACGACGCTTGCGACAGGGAGCAACATCTGTGATGTCACGGAGATTCAAGGGGCTCGGAGTGGCAGAATCTGAGGACAGAAAGAGCTGATTAATAAAATGGCAAACACACAAACCCTCTTGTTTAACATACTTACTGAGGACCTTGTTTTGACTTACATTCATTTTCAACTCTTTTTATGGCTTTAAACCTAGCCCCCCCAAAAATGTGGGAGCTTTACTTTACAAGTAAAATGTACAGAAATGTTCTTGCTCAGCTGCAAGAACAAGTACACACATACATTTATATTGTAGGACTTTTATAAACATGGTAAAATAATTATCATAGTTTTATACGAGCATCTATTGTGGACATTCTTTGCAGTATTTCTGAGGGTTTTATTTCGTTTGTATCGATACCGTAATTATATTGTATCGACTGAAATTAAGAAATATACCGAAGTAGACGTTTTGGCTATATCGTCCAGCCCTTTATATATATATATATATATATATATATATATATATATATATAGATAGATAGATAGATAGATAGATAGATAGATAGATAGATAGATAGATAGATAGATAGATAGATAGATAGATAGATAGATAGATAGATAGATAGATAGATAGATAGATATAGATATATATACATACACACTAGTGGCAATTCATAACACATGTAATCTAAAGGCACTTCACAAAGTCAGTTCAAAAAGTTCTATGTGAACTCTGTGGACTGCCTCGAGTCTTTGACTAGCAGTATTCTGTCCTGAAAGAGGGTAGAGCCACAGTGGATTGTCGTCTGCATTGTTGTTGGCTTTGCAGCAATCCCTCATACTGAGCATCTGCATGTCACGACAATGGAGAGGAAAACTCCCCTTTAACAAGAAGAAACCTCAAGCAGAACCAGGCTCAGTGTGAACAGTCATCTGCCACGACCAACTGGGGATTTGAGAAAACAGAGCAGAGACACAAGAAGAGATGCCAGGCCAGATGTACCCACTTTTAAATGAAAAAAGATAAAGAGAACTTGCAATTAACAGTTGAAATAACAACAAATAATGCAACACTGGAGAGTTGTAGGACAACTCAGCAGAGTGAGACCTTTATGAAAAATAGACCTTTATGTCCTCCAGCAGCCTGAGCCTATAGCAGCATAACTACAGAGATAGCTCAGGGTAACATGAGCCACTCTAACTATAAGCTTTGCTAGAAAGGAAAGTTTTAAGCCTAGTATTAAGGTGCCTGCCTGATGGACCAAAACTGGGAGTTGGTTCCACAGTAGAGGGGCTTGATAACTAAAAGATCTGCCACCAGTAGACCTCCAGTCTGAGAGCAAAGTGCTCTGTTAGGAACATATGGAGCAACAAGGTCTCTGATGGAGCATAAGTATTACGTTTGTTACGTGTGAGAAGGATAATTTTAAATTGTATTCTTGATTTAACATGGAGCCAATGAAGAGAAGCTAAAATATGAGAAATATGATCTCTGTTTTTAATTTTCGTCAAACTTTTTGCTGCAGTTAGAGAGAGAGAGAGAGTTATAGATAGAGAGAGAGAGAGGTAGAGAGAGAGTTAGAGAGTGAGAGAGTTAGAGAGTAAGAGTGAGTTAGAGAGTGAGAGTGAGAGAGAGAGAGAGAGAGAGAGAGAGAGAGAGAGAGAGAGAGAGAGAGAGAGAGAGAGAGAGAGAGAGAGAGAGTTTAAGTTTAAACCTAAACTTATTTATTATGCTTTTTCTCCCTGGCAGCAGTCTCTATACAAACAATACAAAACATAGCCTTATACCCATTTCATAACACTGACTTTGCCCCTCTCCCCCTGCTGACCATGTTAGTAAGCACCATGGCAACAGAAACAACATAAATCCAGTTAGCTTTTCCTCTAAAGATGGAGGAGAAAAGCCAACAGGGAATAGAAAGTCCCCCAAAAACGTTGACAGATTCAAAAAATCTAACCTGGCTATGATCTTGTAGCAAGTGAAAAACATTAGGAGTTCTGCCAACTTTTGTAAAAGCTTCCCACAGTTGTCTAAAAGGTAACTTATGCTCCACACTAATTATAATCAACACATCGTACTCTCCCGAAGTGGAACATTTTTCATGTCCAGGGTGACAGCAAGTGAAAGTCTGGAGGATAATGAAGTGTAAAGTCAACATGAGAGGTTGCATGTCTTAAAGGCTGTTTGGGGATGTTGGTTCACAGAGGTCCAACTTTATGTATTACCTAACTCCTCAGTGATGTCATGACTGTGCCTCAGTAATGGAGTAAAAACATTCGACTCCAATGACAACAGGAGCCAGAAATATGAAATTCAACCAAATACTATAAATCTGTTTTTTACATGTTAAAATTGCTGGATGATTTGCCTCTACTCCTTACAGTTATTATCTTGAATATGTAACAAAACATAACAAATATTGAGAGAAAAGAAGTAAAATAAGAAAAGAAACAAGATACGACAAAATGGTGATAATGTAAAAAATTGTCCAAGGGGTGGGGAGAAGTATAAACTTGCCCATTACAAGCAACATAAATCTTTTATTGTCACCGGATGTTATCGTGTTGACACTGGCCCAGGATGCTCACAAACAATATATACAGGTAAACACAACACACAGACGTTTGTGTGAAGTATAGAGATGAAGTCAGTCATTTGGTTACACTAGCCAAACACACTTCCTGAAAAGCCCAAGCTTAGGGTCTGCTAGGACTCATATAGAGTTCTGAAAGTTATTCCTTTTTAAACAATATGATGTTCTTACCCAGATGCACCACCGAGCGCCACAGGAAATCATTCCTGCCTGTGGCTATCAATCTCTACAACGCCTCCCTCAGTTATCCTAACACCCCCCCTCTGTAACTGTCTTTAATGTATTCTCTGCACTGTTCTTTGCACAGGTCACCATTGCTTCACTGGGATTCCCAAGGGAAGTGATATGACTATTGTGATATGGTATTATCTTGTGTGGAATGTTGTGTATATATATATATATATATATATATATATATATATATATATATATATATATATATAAAACAATGTGTGTATTCTGGAGCATGTAACAAAAATAATTTCCCCCTGGGATCATTAAAGTAAGTCTGAGTCTGAGTACAGTTTTGTTGCATGAACTAATCACTCAAAGCTTCTTTGATGATACATTCATGCTTGCAGTAAATTCCAACTTACGTCCTGATGGCGTCTCCCTCCTCTCCTTAAAATCGTGCGTTGACCAACTGTCTCCCATTTATATCAACATATTTAACAAGCCTCTAGAATTGCTGTAAATGCTCTACCATCATCTCTGTCCCAAAAAATAGACCATCACAGGTTTAAATGACCTATTGCTTCGACATCTGTGGTCATGAAATCCTTTTAGCGCATGGTGCTGAAGCATTTGAAAGACACCAACTGCCCCCTGTTGAAACCCCTGCAGTTTGCTTACCGGGCAAACAGATCAGCAGAGGATGCTATCAACCTGGGTCATTTCATCCTCTCCCCTCTCCTGTTCTCTCTGTCCAGTACTGACTGTACGTCTGTGGACCCGAAATTACTGAAGTTTGCAAGATGCGCCCAGAACCACCTGAAGCTAAATCCATAAAAGACAGTGGACATCAGGAGAACTTCCCTCACTATCTTCAACAATACTGTCGACTGTAGATCACTTCTGAGTCCTAGGAACTCCCCTCTCTCAGAACCTGAAATGGTCCTCACACATTGACACCATCAGCAAGGCCCAACAGAAACTTTACTTCGTGCAGCAACTCAAGAAGTACAACCTTCATCAAGAGCTACTGATCATCTTCTACTCTGCCATCATTCAGTCTGCCGTGTTCTTATCCATATGTGGTTCAGTTCATCCACAGAACTAGACAGGTCCAAACTGCAACGAACAATTAGAGCTGCAGAGTATCATCAGGACATTTTAGGTGACATAGGGCTAATAACCGAAAGAATTGATGACTGAGTGTGTACTTAAGAATAATAAGTGTGTAACGATGATCTTACCTCTTGATGGTAAATGAGAAGCTGCTGTTGACTCCTCTTCTGTCAGCTCTTCATCAGTGCTGCCTCCATATTCATCTTCCTTGCGGTTTTGACCTGCTGTTCGATCCGACTTTACAGAGTCCTTGTTCTTTAGTCCATCAGAGGTTCTACAGCTGAACCAGAACACACTTATAAACCAAATTTTTATGCATAACCCAATGAGTCCAAATGTGTCAATTTTTATCCACATTTCTGAGACCATATGAGTGTATGCATGATTGTCCTGTATGACTGTGCTGCCCTGTCTAGGGTATAGCCCGCCTCTCACACTGGAGATGGGCTTTTATGATATAATTATAAAGCCTAGACAGTCTATCTCTCTTTTTAAAAATACAAAGTTTCTGACTTTTAATCCTCGTAAGAGGCTTTAAAGGGTTATATAAACCTTATGACTCCAAGCACTACTAAAAATTCAGAAATAAAACACATTTACAGTTATTGGATGTTGTTTCATCAAAATGCTTCTGTGTCTCAGCATGCTGAGCTTATTGAAAACCTTATTAACGAGAGCTCTGCACCTTGTTTCCTGCAGGTTTGTGACAGCCTCCTGCAGACTGCGAATCTTTGTTTTCTTCTCATTGAGGACCAGAACAAACCGGGAATACAGCTCTGCCTCCAGGGCCTCTTTACCTTCAGCGTAGCGCTTCACCCTAAAATACATACACACACGTACACCAACACAAGTCATATATATACCAAACATGGAGAAGCAAAATAACACTACTGGATTGAGAAGAAGGCAGCAGCAGCTGGGGACGCAGCGCAAAATCAAACCGATAACAATAATTTTACTGCGGTTAAAAATCTTTTAAGCTATTAATGGGTTCTCCCCGCTTCCGCCATGCCTAAGGCAAAAGATCTAATAAAGTTGTAAATTTTGATTCCGTCACTGAAAACAGCCCAGGGGGGCAGCAGTCTGCTTTCACAGAGGTGCCTGCTGAACACAACTTAAACTAAGGGGAATGCCTGAAAACTCAGTGTAGATTGCAGGCTAACCAACTCACACAGTTTCACACAGATCAGTGGGTCACATGACCTGGAAGTTATTGAAGAAAAGTCAAAATTTTTGTCTTTAAAAATATCTTTAAAAATCCACCATGTGTGGAAGGAGGGAGCGGCTGAGAGTGGCTTGCCGAAATCAGAGTTCAGATCTGCCCAAACTGTTTGTGCGTTGTACTCTGTGTGTTACTTCCGACAGTAGCGCACAGACACTCCAGTCTCCTTTCTACAGCCGTACAAGTGACCTAAATATTAAACTGTTGCTAGAAGTTCTTAAGTCTGCTAACATGTGGAGAGCAACCAAAAGAAAACATGTGGCCCTCTTTATAGACAAGATAAACACTGAAGTTTTGTTAGGAGAAACTTTTACAGGCAGACGAGATGAAAACCTAAATGCTGAACAGTGCTACATGCTAAGCTAGCATAAGCACCCCCACTGAGCTGCGCATTGCACAGCGAACATCGCTCCGACATTTAACATCATGTGAACAACTAGTTTTGATTGTCACACTCAAACTTATTGATCCGGTACTGCTTGTAAGGCTGACTGTAACTATAACTCCTCAGACTGATGCCGTCTCTTGGAGAAGAGACAAAATGTTTAAACACAGAAGAGCCAGTTTGAATGAATCCAAAACGGAATTGATACTCTTTCGTCTTTAAAGCCAACCAAATGTAGCTCTGAACCTCACACCTCTGGACTCACACTTCAGCTTTTCTGACAAAAATCGTGGAATGACCTTTCATGACAATATCAAAATCAATAAACAAATTGATTTTGTGGTAAACTTTTTCCAGATTTGCCTATTAGCTAAAGAAAAAAAAAAAAACATTCATGCCTTCATCAGCTCACATTTGGAATGTTACAACACCTTGTATATCAGACTTACAGGGTAACTAACCCAGAAATCAACTTTTGTTTGTTAATAAACTATTAAAATGGCTGTGTTAGAGCTACACCTGGATCCAACAAACAGCAGGCGTAGCTCTCAAAAACCAGGTTGAAATTGGTTGAAAAATGTCATTTACAATATCAGATAAACAGATCTCATAAACACAGCCACATAAACAACTGACATGCAGCAGGAGTAACAAAGACGCACACCACAACCTGTACAACTATAAAGGTGTCTAACCCAACCGTCAATTAGTGGTGCGGTCCGATCAGCACCTGGCGCACACAGAGTGGGACCATGGAACCCCATCTCAATAGCACTGCAAAATGGTAAAAAATCTATGGTCATCTATGGACATGCGCGCAGCTTCGAGTTAACGGTACAAGTAAGTATATTTTCTTTATTTGTAGAATGAGGAATTTTTAAGAATTTGAAGAATAGCCTTGGTTGCAGTCTCCATCAAGGTCACTGTAAAAACGGAACTAAAAATAAGTAAACTTTTCTTAAAATGAGTGTATCTGTCCTTGATTTGAGCAGGTAAAGAAGATGATCTGCCAATGGAATAAGATTTTTACACTTAAAATAGGAACAACTCATCTCCATCATCTTATTTCAAGTGCAGTTTGTCTAATTATCTTATTTTAGGGGTCAAAATACTCATTCCATTGGCAGATAATATTATTTACCTGCTCAAATCTAGGACAGATACACTCATTTTAAGAATATTTTACTTATTTTTAGACGTTAAACATGACTGAACACTATAACAGTCATGAATGAGCAAAAAAAAAAAATCTTAGATTAAGATTAGTACTGAGATTAATACTTAGTGCTAGAATTTGAAAGTATGTTGGCATTCTCTGTTTTCTACTGATCCTGAATCCAATAGCACTGCCAACTTGAGCCTTTGAGCAGCAGGAAACATCTGTCTGTTACTTTTACATGTGCCAAGTGTGTATTTACTCTTCAGTGATGCGTTTGTGTTCTTGTATCAGCCTCTGGTTCTCCTCCCTCAGTTTGTGGTTGTGCCGCTGCAGTGCATTTCCTTGTTGAAGAGTGTGGGTCAGCACCTCCCTCACAACCTCTGCTGGCTCCTTGACAGCTTCCAACAAGACAGAACCCAGTTTGAACTGTGGGAGACAAAATTACACTATTGTCTTTTATTTGTAAGTCAGTAAAACTTACTTTGATTAATAAAGATCAGTTTTTTTAAAGCATCGTTTTTTTAATTAAATTCAAATTACACTTTTTGATCATATCATATTCAAAGACAGCCAAAATACGCATTGAGTGGTGGTTCAAAAGTCCTAACTCAAATGTCCATATGCAATTACTAATAAAGACAACTAGGATTTATTTATATTTTTTTAGAACCTTAAATCTTAATGAAAACCATGAACTGACTACCAAATCAAATAAAATTGTTTTAGATCATTAGAGTTTAGGTATAAATAGCTGAGATAAGTTAGAATAAGATTGACCAAAATCAAGAATTGAATATAAAATTCTACCACTATGAAGAGAAAAAAAACACAGAGAAGAAGAATTAAAAAGTTTAAATAACAACAAACAATGCAAATTGGAGAACAGTAGGAAAACAGAGTTAGAAAAATAGACCATGATGTTCTCCAGCAGCCTAAGCCTATAGCAGCATGTAGCTCGGGGTAACCTAAGCCAGTCTAACTTGAAGTTTTGTCAAAAAGGAAAGCTTTAAGCCTAGTCTTAAAAGTGGAGAGAGTGTCTTCCTCACGGACCAAATTGGGAGTTGGTTCCACAGAAGAGGAGCCTGATAACTAAAGGATCTGCCTCCAATTCTACTTTTAGAGACTCTAGGAAGTGCTCTGTTAGCAATATATAGGGTAATCAGAGCTTTGATATATGATGGAGCTTGATTATTAAGGGCTTTATACTTGACAAGGAGAATTTTACATTCTACCCTCGATTTGACAGGAAGCCAATGAAGGGAAGCTAAAATGGGAGAAATATGATCTCTCTTGTTGATTTACATCAGAACTCTTGCTGCAGCATTTTGGATCAGCTGAAGGCTTTGAACTGCATTTTGTGGACTAAATTACAATAGTCCAGCCTTGAAGTAACAAATGCATGGATTCATTTTTCAACATCTCTCCTGAACAAAATATTTCTAATTTTGAGCAATATTCCGGGCTGAAAAAAAGACACCCTGGAAACCTGTTTAATATGGAATTTAAATGGCATGTCTTGGTCAAAAATAACACCAAGATTTGTTTTATCTATTAGCAGAGGCCTGGGACTAATTAATAAATCAGACTGAAAAATGGTTGCTACTCCTCCTCCTCGTCCCATAGTTCTGGGAATGTGGAAATGTAAATAATTAGAGAGAGTTGACTTATTTATCCTAACGTAGTCCTCTTGCAGCCAGGTTTCTGTAAAACAAAATAAATCAATCTGATTGTCAGAAATCAATTCATTAACTAACAAAGTCTTTGGAGGGAAAGAACTTTTATTTAATAAACCACATTTGATTGTTTTATTTTTTGGTTCAATTTGAGTCGTATTGATATTTATGATTTGCACCTTTTAGATCAGTTTTTAATCTGTTTAGTTTTGGCCGTGGGAAACACTGACTCAGTGGGGTAATGGGTGGGTAACAGTACAGAAGCTACAGAGAGGTGGGTTAAACTACGGCTCTGCTTCCTGGTCTGGACTTTGGGTTGCCAGCATTTTGGAGAACTAATAAATCCAGCCACATTCCTAGAACTGGGGTGATGTGCTCTACTTTCTTAGTCTTAGGGAGGATGCGGGCAGCAGTGATCTGGATCAACTGCAGATGTCTGATAATTTTTTTTGTAAAAACTGTAAAAACAGTTGCACTAACCAATTTGATTAAAGATAAATGCAAGGATTTGTTTTTCCAGATCCTGCTGAGACATTAGTCCTTTAATCCTGGAATGTTCTTCGGGTGATAGAAGGCCTACTTTTTAATTATGTTTAGATTCTTTTGGAGGTTCAGGTCTGAATCCATCACTACACCCAGATTTGAAGCAACTGAAGCTGAGTGCTAACTTTTGATCGCTCCTCTATCGGTCCAAAAATTGTTACTTCAGTTTTGTTATAATCAACTAGAAAGGAAAATGGAATTGGTGTCAAAGCCGAACAGGGCCTCTGAAATGTGGGAGTTTAAGCCAAATGACGGTGGACAACCACTTCATCTATCTGAGCCGTTATGTCAAGAGTATATACTTGCATTATTATGCCATTATCATATTAGTTGAAAAAGGTCTCCAAACGTAAATATTATGGTTTATTATGATAATTTTTAGAAAAATGTATCGGCCAGCAAAATTTGTGACAGACCTAATCACAGGTACAACCAACTGACGCCTTTGATAACGTCACTTTTAGGGTTTATCTGTAAAGAACTGTATCTATAAGCACCTGAAACCAAGCACCTGTGGGTTTTTGTGAGAGAGTGCACAAGGTTTGTTCTAAAGGAAAATGCTCAATCGTGGTTATGAGGAGCCTAAGACCCCAGAGCACCGAGGCAGACACTGAGGAGACCAGAACCCCAGACATACAACAGCATTTATTTCCCTTTGGGATTAATAAAGTATTTTTTAATTTTATTAGGATTAGTTAATGAGTACTGTTATCGCATTGCTCAGCAATAATAGTGCAATCATGTGCTTTACTAATATTGAGCTGCCCTAATTGTTATGAGAGAAATAATTTATTTTTGAGAAACACAGTGCTACTTCTGAGATTTTTATTATGTTAGCTTGGGGATGATTATAAAACTAAATTTTATGCAAGAAAACAACTCAAAGTTGATATTACAGGTGGTTCAGTACAATTATTTTAATGGCAAAATTACATTTGAAAGTGCAGCTCATATTGTTTGATAGATCTTTATGTGTTATAATTTTGCAAGCCCCTGTGTGTATAGGACTATATACACACAGCTGTCCCTTAAACAGGATTTATTCAGAGAATTATGAGAAACCAAAAGTTGTTTTAAAAAACAACACATATACAGGATTTGATTAGATGCTAAAATCTAAAAAGAAAAAATAATAATTATAGGGCCTAAGCTTCTTTTACATTTAACGAGGGGGAAAAATGTATATTAATGGCATGATATTGTTCTTTTATTTATGGAATATAAAAATGTGTCAAATAGATTTTTTTCCCCAATCGGTTCGTTCCGAACAGAAACGGAATTATAACGTTTCCGGTTATGAGTTCCAGCAATAAATTGACGTTCCCGAACCGGTTAGAACGAAAAAATACTGTTCCCGGAACGGTTAATTTCGTTCCTTTCGTTTGACAAATATAGCTATTGATATTGTGTTTGGAATGAGCGTTTTACTTAACGATGGATCGTAATTTACCTCTTATTTAAGATGTGTAGCTCTAGTGGAGACACCGCTCTCTCTCCATTCAGTCAGCAAATGTGTGATGTGATGTCACACAGGAAGTGAACCTCAGCCGTCATGGTAACGTGCGCAGGAAAATAATTACTTCTTTTTTTTTAGTTAATTAGGCAACGAAAACTTTGAGGAACAAAATAAAACCGGTATTAACCGGTTACCATTATTTTTGAATAAGTGTTCCAGTTCCAGAACATAAAAAATAATAACGTTTCCGGTTTCGTTTCTGTTCCCTGTAAAATACAAAAAGTTCTCGGTTTTCGTTTTCGTTCCTTGAACCGGTTCAAAGCCCTGGTTTTAAGTCATATAATAGGATATTACTTTAGACTACCACTACTGTCAAATACATATGCTGTTAAATTAAAATTCTTAGTGTTCTCATTAATATTGCCAGAAAATCTTATCTCAATAGCCCAATATCATGTATCTTCCTGTTTTATGAGCTGGATGTCTCGTTATATACTCCTAATATTGAGAACACAAAGTTTTCAATAAACAAGTAGCACTCACTGAGATGTCCTTCTGCATCTTCTCGTATGTCAGTGTCACAGCACAGCTACTGGTTGGTGGATTTGGCTTCAGGGTGAAGCAGTACGAGGCTGAGCTCTCTACCTCTGTTAGAGCCTGCTGGAGGTCATGGATGTACTTCTCCTTGGGCATCTCCAGCTCCTCTGCTTCATCATTCACCATCGCCTCACTCACTGCACACAGAAAACAGAATGATCATTCTTATACAATCCCTGACAAAAGTCTTGTCACTTATCCATTTTGTAGAAACAACAGCTTATAGCCGGTAAATTATCAATCTTTCTTCAGTGAAGCAAATCTATTTTAGGATATTGAACATAATTTGGTAGGGTTTAAGCTTTCATATGAGCCATTTCTAAAACCAATGGATTAATTAAAAGTCAGGTTATAAGCTGTTGCTACTAAAAAATGGATAAATGACAAAACTTTTGTCAGGGACTGTATAACGGTTTACGTTTATCATGATTTGTTCAATTGCTCATTTAACTGTGCATTAAATGGTCAGCTGGTTTTAAGTTTTAATTTTCTTTGTAAAACACTTATAGAAGTTCCCTGACACCGGGCCTTGAGGACTAGAGTTTGACACCCCTGACTTAGGGAGAATTGTCAAGGAACCTTTTCTCAATGAAGTCCGAGGAAAACAAATTAGACCACATGATTCAATAGCTCAAGGAACCATCTTTAACAGCAGTGACTCTAAGTTATTCTTTTCTTTATCACTTTATGTTTGAAGAATTGTGGCCCACTCTTCTTCACAATATTGGTTCAGTGTGTTAGAGTTTTCACACATTCATTCCTGTATAGCTTCCTTAAGGTCCCACAGCAGCATTTTAGTAAGACTGAGGTCTGTCCTTTGAGTAAGCAACACTTTCATTCACTTTCGTTCTTTATTTTTTGCGGCATCTTGTTGCAGATTGCCATGTAAGGGTTGGATCGCTATCCCATTTGTAGCCCAGTTTCAGCCTAGATTCAGTTGTTATATAGATGGCTTCAAATTTCATTTTAATATTTTATCTTAAATACATTCTTGACCAACATCATGCTGTGTATTACCGCTTCTCATCTGTCAATACACTAAAAAAAAGTGACTTTTTGGTGCAGTAAACTCTATTAGAGTATTTGTCATAATTTCTACTTTGTATTTTTAAGTATCAGTAAGAACTAGAGTTTCTGAAGGAAGATTAAACATTTTTTACGTAATGCATGAATTTTGGGGAAAGAGTAAGTTTTACTTAGGATCCCTTATACTATTTAAATGTTTAATAGTAGTATGTACATAAACCTACAAATACTACATAAACTTTATTCTAAAACTTTAGCGTTTTGAAACACTGTAGCTCACAGCAGGACTGATTCTGCTCCGAGTCCAGACGTTACAGGTTCACACACAGAGCAAGAGGTAGTCCCGACAACAGTGATTTTGGAGGTATGTTAATATCGCTCTGCTTTAAATTTGTGATAATAAATAAGTATGCGTGTAGTTTGACTGCAGATGTGTCACCGTTCATAAGTTTATTAACTGACGTAGAACATGTTTCTGTTCCCTGTAAAACACTGGCAACATGGAAGTAGCCAGCATTAGCTTAATTTGACCAGGAGGTTTTCTCCCAGACAAGAACTTTACTGACCGTTTTATGTTGCTCTAAAACAATGGGGGGGGGGATTAAACTATTATACCAGCAACCATCTGCCACCGTTCATACTAACTCTCAGACCTAAAAACCATTTAGATTACAAGGAGGCACTCGTCAGGGATGCCCTCCTAGCCCCCTGCTTTTCGATCTTGCCATAGAGCCCCTTGCCATTGCACTCAAAACCAGTAAAGGGATATCCGACATTTGGAGGAACGACATGGAACACAAAGTGTCACTTTACGCAGATGACCTTCTACTTTTTATTTCCAAACCATCAACCTCATTGCCTTTTGCTCTCAATATATTTAGCCAATTTGGTCAGATTTCCGGGTATAAGCTGAACCTTACCAAGAGTGAGCTTTTCCCCATAGGTAATGAAGCTAAAATGTCAGACTTTGCTAATCTACCATTCAGAATTGAAAGACAAAAATGTATACCTCGGTATCACAGTAACAAAAAAACATAAAAATCTGTTCAATGAAAATTTTACTCAGCTGTTAAACCAAGTGAAGGGATCCCTCACAAAGTGGACACCCCTTTCCATGTCCCTTGTGGGACGTATCAACTCAGTTAAAATAAATATACTACACAAAGGTTTGTACCTTTTTCAGGCGTTACATATTTTTATTCCTAATACTTTTTTTAATGAGCTACACTCAACTTTTTCATCTTTCATCTGGCAGGGTAAATGCCCAAGGCTTAATAAATTACAACTCCAAAAACCTAAACAACAAGGGGGGTTTGCCTTCCCTAATTTTCGGTTCTATTACTGGGCCGCCAATATCAGATGCCTTGTGTTCTGGTATTTCTATCATAACCAGGGTGGCTGTCCTGACTGGGTGGCTATGGAGCTATGCAGCGACAATAATTTGTCCATCCCGGCCATGCTCTGTTCTCCACTCTCACTTTTTTTATCTAACCCTATTTTAAACCCAGTAGTGAACACTCTCTGAAAATATGGGGCCAGTTTAGAAAATTCTTTAAACTCCACGACTTTTCCTTCCTAATTCCAATTGCACGAAACCATTTTTTTAAACCATCTGTACAGGATGTGGTGTTTTTAGAGTGGCACCGGAGGGGACTTACTTTAAGGACCTTTTCATAGAAAAGAATATGGCATCCTTTGAGGAACTCAGCAATAAATATGGTTTACCTAAATCCCATTTTTTTAGATATTTACAAACCAGAAACTTTTTTCAGTCTCACTTGTCAGGCTCAGTCTATCTTGCCTGGGCACACACTGTTGAAAACCATCCTATTAGTGAACCCGACTTGTAAAGGGCTGGTTTCATGGCTTTATAATAAAATGTTGACAATGAAAGAGACCTCCACATTTAAACTTAAAGTTTAATGGGAAGAAGAAGACAGGTTTTGACGGGGATAGGTCATCCAAAACGGGCTCTGTCCCCGGAAATCTGAGAACGTCTGGTCACCCTACTGGAGGGCCGGAGTGATATTACACACTTATGGAAGAATATGTAATGCACCTTATAATCTGGTGCGCTTTATGGTCCGAAAAATATGGTATGTCTTTTTGTGAGTGCTGACACTTCAGTGTTTTCTTAGTTTGATTTTGAGCCTGCACCCAGTTTATTTATTTTTAGAGTTGAGCATGCCATTTCCTTTAACAGTATTGTAAGACATTTCATGATATCAAATTCTTAACTGTATGATATTAGCACAGTAACTCCATGGTAGCTGTAGATATCTCTGGTGTCCTCTGTTTTCTACCCTGTGTCTGTGGGTATACTACCCTAAAGCATTTTAAAAAAAAAATGTCTCAACATTCAGGGAGAGGATTTGGTCCTTACAGCTGCCATTAGCGACCATTACTTTATTTGAATTTTCATTTAAATGTTCAGGTAACAGCTAAATATTTTTTTGTAATACTAGCAATCCAATTTGAGGTCAGATTGAATCGAAACTAATCGATTCCAAATTATGAGAATCTGAATCGAATTGATTCTTCAAATTTGAATCCATAACCAGCCCTATTCGGGACATCTCTAAACTTCACTTGCATGCTCTGGGTCTCTGGGTAAAACTCAAGAGCAAACATATACACTTTCACTTGACAGTTCATTGTGTATGTATAATAGTTAATGTTCTTAATCTGTTCACAGAAACAGAGCATAGAGATGAGACGAGAAACCGTTATTTGCAGCCTTATACTGTACCTCGGGGAGAAGGAAGAGGAACTTTTTGAAGACTGCTTGGTATGGCATGATTTTAGTCATTGAAAAAAACATTTTTATGGTGAGTTAAAGGGACTTTGAGTAGGAATTACTGCCATCTACCGTTGCGGTTGTATAATGCAAGCAACTCGTATCGAATCGCATTTTTCATGCTGCATTAATGTGAAATTGAGCAGACAGTAGGGCTGGACAATATAGAAAAAAACCTTATCAATAAAACAGAAATCATATTGATTGATATTGATAATTATCAACAAATTCAAAACATATATTTTAAGTGCAGCCCTGGCCCGTTTAAGTTCTTGCTTAGTAACCTATTTTTAGATAAAAACACACAAAGACTGAATTCAAACTCAACTCTTTATTCAAGCAACTTTTTAAAGGTATACTATGCAACCGGGGTTGATTTTCCAGCGAGGCTCCCCCCAGAGGGCGAAAGTAAAAGTGCACTGTCGTAAAGATGCTCAGCTGATCTGGTTTCTCCGTCAAGCCAGGCGCGGTTGTTTTGAGCTTAGCAGACAGGCGAACGCAACGAAAAGTGGAAAAAACGGCAGTACAAACAGTGACTAACACAGTGAAAGTATGTACATCAAGCTTCCCGCAGCGCTATCTTGGCGAGGCGGTCGCCAGTTTTGTTATTATTATTATTATTATTATTATTATTATTATTTTATGTCGGCGAGACGCTACCGCCGCCGCCTCGCCAAGCCGCCGCCTCGCCAGTTTTATTATTATTATTATTATTATTATTATTATTATTATTTTATGTTGGCGAGACGCTACCGCCGCCACCTCGCCAAGCCGCAGCCGCCGCCTCGCCAAGCCTCCGCCTCGCCAGTTTTATTATTATTATTATTATTATTATTATTATTATTATTATTATTATTATTATTATTTTATGTTAACGAGACGCTAACATAAACGCTTATGTCAGCGTCTCGCCAACATAAAAAAAAAATTATAATAATAATGATAATAATAATAAAACTCGATATGCTTGCATGTTTATTTGACGTTAACACGCGGTTCTTTGTTGCTTTCGCGCATGCATATAGTGAATGGCAGGGCAAAAACACATGGAGTTCTTGCTGTAAAGCAAGACCGACTCTCGCGGTCTTGCACGAGACTTCTGAGCCTGTGTGTGCGGGCCGAGGGCTCTTGCAATAGCGTACCGCGAGCAAGCTATTTTTAGAAACGTAACGTCACGATGACGTCACATCACGTGGTACGCAGTAGGGCAAGCTTGCATAGTCCGCCGCTGTTTCGCTGTAAAAGAGACGTGCGTTACCCTTGGTTTTACTCAGTAAACGACTGCTTTTTCCAAATCTAAGACCATGGTTTTTAAACATTGTTGCTATGGAACGTGCAACAGCGACTCGAGGTACGCTGATCGGCCGCATATGAAGGATGTTTTATTCAAGACTGCCAAGGAGAAATGTGTGCGCTGGGTTCACCGGTGCGGTCGGCCTACACAACAGTTCAACCCGGAAAAAGTTACCAAATTCACGTACATATGTAGCAAGCATTTTGTTGGAGGACAGGGCACAACCGAAGAACATCCTGACCCAATTCCAGCGACATCAAGTAGTGAACAGGTAAGAGTTTTTTGGTGGCCGACATGTTAATAATGAAGCGCCTGCTACCATGATAGCATATAGGCTATCATGGTAGCAGGCGCTAACCTGATACCCTGCTACCAGGATAGCTTACTCAAAAACATTTCAAATAAGACAAACATTAAACATATACCGATCCCTGGACGGTGATTACAAACAAAAAAACGGCCGACGACGCCATGACCGCCGCGCAGGAAAAAAAAAAAAAAAAGCTTACCGTTCGATCAACTCGGCCCGTTTTCCAGTCTTTTTAAGCCCTCGACACTCAAGCCATCGTTTGAGCTGAAGGTTGGTGTGTTCTTCGACAGTTCGACCAGTAATCCGTGCGCCTGGGACATCGTCTTGTGAAAGTTTAACAGCTGTAAAGTCGGTCATATCGCTGGTTCTGTAGCTGGTTGCTACGGGCGTTCTCAACCTGTATGCCCTACCTAAGCGGCAAAAGGGGCATTGCTCTTGAGATGCAAAGAAGTAGTACGTCAGCACGATGCAAAACAACATATAACAGTATGTTGTAATGGTAACGTCGTATTGTTTACCTGATCCCCGTTTTACCGGCTTTCTCTCGATTGCTATGACTAAAATGATATCTGATCTGTTACCGATAGCCATCTGCCCAGCTGCACATAAATGCAGCATCAGTGTAACGCACCATTGCTCCTCACTGCACTGTGGTGACTTTTAACAGACGTCAACTCGACCTGAGCCAAAAGCTCCGGTGTCTCCAGTGAGTTTCTGTGGTTTCCTACCGTCATGCTGCCACTGAACGTAAAAACATGGCGGCACGATATAGCAGCTAGCACAGAGCGTACCATGTATATCCATGCATATACAGTATAAATCATCATTTTAATAGATAACAGGAAAAGTTACACAATGTCCCTTTAATGTTCAAGTTAAGAAGAAAGTCCATGGAACAGAGGTATTCTTGTGTTCATTCTTTCCTGATAATGAAGTCACTTTGAATGATTCATGCAGTTCTTTTATTTGTTTCTCAATAACACTCTTTTTTGTTGTTATACATTACATGGAGGACAGCCGGAGTGACGTCAGTAAACATATCCTCAAAATACTTGTTGTCCATGGTGCTGATGAGGATTCAGTTGATGTCTCCATCCTTATTGAAGGCCATGAGATTTTGGCATTGTGCAACAGTAGCTACTGCAAAAGCTTGCTTGCTGCTCATAGGACTGATATATGCCCTGAACTTGGCATACCCTCCCAGTTTGCGCTACACTTTTTTGAAGTCTTCCAAAAACTCTTCCTGAAGCTGGATGGATTTAAACTGTCCCCAAATGAAACACCCTGAAGTTGAAGTTGCTTTCCTAAATGCATTCATGACTTTGTCATCTTAGAGGAGGAATATGTGGCATCAAATGCCAAGAATTAGCAGTGGGTTCCAGTTAATCTTAGTGGAAGGTTGTCATTAATGTTTTTCATTATTTGCCAAATAAGGTATCTGTTATTTGGCAAAATAACATAACTTTATTCAAATCTCTAGTAGAGATTGTATTCTTCATCGAGAATGGTCAGACAGTTTAAGCTGTTCATTTTTAATTGTGTTGATTTTGTTTCATCAATGTTGTAATTGCATTCTTAAAAGTGCACTAGTCTGGAGGACTGGTTTAAATGTTGAAATTGCACTTTTCACTGTGTAGGTTTGTAAGATTTTGATTGCATATTTCAGTAAGGACTGTGTTACCAGACCTGTGTTGATTGTGGTGTATAATATGTAATACTATATATTTGTTGTTTACAAGACATACCAACCTTATCTTTTTTTCAGTACCTTTTGTTGGAGATGCAGCTTTAGTTTACTGCTGGTACAAACTCTAATGCAGTACAACATAATGCACTTTTACTATTAATGCTATACTTGTACATGCTTTTTTTTTCATTTAAATAGAGGGATACATAATCTTTACACCACTGCTCAAAGTGTCTGTTTCTGTTCTGACCCCCGCCAGAAGTTGCTTTGAGCATGTTTGTGTAAGTTTAATATTCTTGGTCTTACATTTCTGAGTGCACAGCGCTGTTGCCTTGCAGCAAGAAGGTCCTGGGTTCGAGTCCAACCCTGGGTCTTTCTGCATGGAATTCGCATGTTCTCCCTGTGCATGCGTGGGTTTTCCCCGGGTACTCCGGCTTCCTCCCACAGTCCAAAAACATGACTGTTAGGTTAATTGGTGTCTCTAAATTGTCCTTAGGTGTGAGTGTGCGCGTAAATGGTTGTTTGTCCTGTCTGTCTATGTGTTGCCCTGCGACAGACTGGCAACCTGTCCAGGGTGTATCCCGCCTCTCGCCCAGTGATAGGCACCAGCAACCCCTGCGACCCCATGAGGGACAAAGCGGATTAGAAAATGGGTGGATGGGTGGATGTTGAAACTCTCAGTTTCAGAGGGTTGTATATTTTTTATTGCATATTTGAAAAGTACGATTCCAGTTAGAATGTCAAATTTCTGGCTGGCCCATGAAAGATTGGGCAATTTAATAGAACAGGGTATTTACCTTGTTGTTAAACTGTTTAAAATGAAAAATAATCTCTTTAATGTATATTAAATATATATACTATTGGTTAAATTTATTTGGTAACATTTATCAAAACTGGCAATGATTACTTAGTTTTAGTGAGTAATGTAACATAATGCAACAAAGTAAATCAATATGTCAAGCACAAGAAAATAATTAATATCTACTTAATTACTTCATAACAGCAAAGACTAAAGGGATATAAAATTTACTTAAAATTTTGAGTAAAATGCTGTTTGTGCGTATGTAAAAACAAGTACACTTTAATATGTTTAAATAAATCTAACTTACAACTTGGATGTAATTAAGCAAATATTACTCAATATCTTCACAACTGTTATATCTTATGGAAAGTAAAATTCACTTGATACTGGAAAGTGAGTGTTACTTGATATTGCAGCATTAAATTTTACTCAAATAATTTGCGTGCAGACCTGTCCAGGTTTTACCCCGCCTCTCGCCCAGTGGACGCTGGAGATAGGCACCAGCAACCCCCACAACCCCATGAGGGATAAAGCAGGTCAGAAAATGGATGGATGGATGAATTTGTGTGCAAATACTTATAAGATTTACTTAAACATAGTGCGAGTTATTTTTTTCAGTGAGTAAGTTGTCAAAGAACTCTTGAGCTTCATTTTGATGCTAGATTACAGATCTAAACCTAGAGCTGCCATATTCTTTTTTAAAGAAAAATGCTCTCTCCTGGCAACCCTTCAAAACATGTCATACTTCTTAAGTTTTTTTTCCTATTGTGTCTATAACATTTAACATACTAATTAAGGCATGTGGAGTCTGAGATGCTATTTTCTAAATTTTTCTGTGGATTTCATAATCTGACTTTTTAAGGACATCTACTCCTGGAGAAATTGGCAACAATTGTAAATGTTTTGCACTATTAAGTAACTGTTTTTAATGTACACTAACAGATTTGAAGTTGTTTAGAAATGGTCTAATGGCCAGATAAATGTGCATTCTTTATTTGCAAATGTCTTTCTGCCTTGGATTTAGGGGTTAGAGTTGTGTTAGGATACACTGTTATGCTCAAGACCAACAAACTGTCAACACTCTGGTTTATATAGAGGTGCTGACACCAATAATTATCAATTACTCAAGTACTTTAGTAGGATAAAGCTGCCTCTTAAAAACTATGGAAACAAAAAGGGTGTGCCTGGGCACTCCCATTGCTACACCTACCATAACCCTTTACTGGCAGTGTGCCATTTTCTCGGTTACTGAGATTTCTAAAGTTCTCATTGTAAGAGTTGATAAAGGTTAGAAGATTTTATTAAATGATGTCTTGATAGAATACCTTAAAACTAGAAAAGGCTCTACTTGGTCTAATTTGCAGCTATTAAACTTCCAGGATGAGCATGACCTTTACAGGGGCCTACAGGTAGCCATCAAGCATCACTGTGAAACTAGACCTAAGAAATTAACTTTCAATTTTTACCTAAGGGGTCAGTGATGTTATCAAAGGCAGGTGAAGTAAGAAGGTGTGTATGAAAACTCCCCAGGGATGACTCTTACCTTTTCCTCTCCATGCCTTCTGTCCATCAGTCAGAACCAACTGGAAGCCTAAGCCTAAGCTCCTCCCCTCCGAGTCAACTCGTAGAAAGTAGGAAAAGTCTGACTGAAGTGAGAAGTGGATTTCACGCACGGACGTGTGCATCGCTGCAAAAACACAAAGCATATACATATACCGGTAACTATACAGCAGGATACTTTGGCATTGTCTCTTCGCTTTTTTAACCACAGCCTTTTCTTTTTGTTATGTTTTTTCTCTGTTAAAATCAGTCCACGAACTGTCTCCATTATTTCCCCCCATCATTCATGTTTATTCATTGTGAACTCACCAACTCTACCCAAAATGAAAAGAGTGTTCCGGTGATAACCAGTATAGTTTTCATTACATACCGATTGATGAAGAGAGAAAAAAAAAACAAGAAGAAAGAATTTGACTTTATGTATGCTTGTTTCTTATATAAAGCACCTTGGACAATGGACAAAAAGCCAATGGAGGAAAACTTGCATCCTAGTTTGAGGCTGGGCTACGACACTGGAGAAGAAAGATCAGATCCTCAAAAATGTTTTTGGTTTAACAAACAGAGCACTTTAAATGATAAAACAAATTATATCTCATTTGTTGAAATCGGGCAAGTATTGGCAGGGTTATGACTGATAATAAGTCAAGATAGTCACAATTATGGACAATAGAAAACGAATTGGAAATAACTGAAAATAATTTACAAATGAAAGAACACATTAGAAAGATGATAACTTTATTGAAATAGATATCAAAATGACACTTTGAATATATTTAGGTGGATAATATTCCAGTCTCACAATTGCAATACAGTTTGACCTTGATATTTTAGTGAAGGTCAGGTGAAAAGCCAATTTTTTTCTAAATTATGACGTAAAGAACAACCGTAGATTACAATAAAACGGAACAATTTCATACAAAAAATAAGCAAATGTTTCTAAAGTAAATGAAATCTTATCAATATTAATCAAACTGTTTAAGTGCGACCTAATCTAGTTAATGGCGGCCATATTGTAAAATGGCCGATGTCATTCAAAAACTTTTCAGCAATAAAAAACATGTGTAAAATATCCAATTATAAATTGTGATCTCACAAACACAATACAAAACAACCAATGTATAACTCAAAACAGACAATAGTAAAACATGCTAAACAAGAATAACATTGTCAAAAGCAAAATCGGATAAGGACTTAACCTCGATTACTTCATCTTCTCCATCTACTTATTCCTTACCTTCTTTCCAGTATGTAGTAGGCTCTTGATTTCAAAGTTTTTGATGAATTATCCTACCATGGTAAGTGACTGTTTCCCCATCTTCATACCAGTACTGGTCAACATAGGAATTTAAAAAGGCTGCTTCTGTCTTCCAGCACCGTCTTCAGAACTCTTGACTTCTGCTGAGACATGCCAAACGCTGTCAGTCCTCCTCATACTTGTTGTTTCTTATAATTTCTTTCAGGATCTTCTCCAGTTTTCTTTTAAGAGCTTAATGACAAATATTATCTCTGAGTTCCTCCCTTTTTTTTCCCCAAATAGTGCGGATCTCACATGTCCATGTTATTGCAAGGTTGATGAGATTTTCCTACTCTTTAGTTTAATGCTTTTCCCTTTAACCAAGTCAGACTTCTGTTTTGAGCACCCTTAACCTTTGCTTCAATGAAGCTAAATGTTGCATTTGGAGCACATATGGCCTGGGAATCGGTCATTTCCAGTATCCTTTCACTGAACATATTGTCTACTGGCGCTGACCTGGTCCTTTCCTTTCTCAAAGGTAGGTGCTGACAAGTCACCAGTCAGATATCTTGATAGCTGGTGTTCCAGGACTGTGACAGCACTAGAAAAGACCTTTCCAGTAACTTCTGCAAATTCATGAAGGACCTGGGAATCCACAGAATTGCAGAGACTTAAACAGATTTCATCCTCTCTGCTGGTTACAGTTCCAAAGATGTCAGTTTCACTTATGAGAATTTCTAGACTTAGACTTAGACAACTTTATTTGTCATTTTGTATGCACAGAGTGGGTACAGAACGAAATTTCGTTTGCATACAGCTTGAAAAATCACAGTAAATTGCAGTAAATTACAGTAAATCACAGGATAAGGCGCAGCGGTGATTTATGTAAACAATTGAAATGTAAACAATGTAGGGGAAATAGACAGTGTGCGATTTCACAGTGTATAGGTGAGTATTATTAAAAACTGTAGTCTTCGAATGTGGTACAGAGTCCATTTGTGGATTCAGCAGTCCAGCAGTCTGAAGCATATGTGCAAATGTGTAATTCCACTGGATTATCACAGATGTTTTTCCTTGTTTTTGACTGCATCTTTGATTTCTGGAATGACTTCATTGTTTGTTTTATTCTCTGCATTCCCATAAAAGCAAGTCATCCAGGGTCCTGTAACCAGTTTGCCCATCAGCCCGAGAACATTGAGGTGAAGGAGGATAGAGGGATTGCGCAAATCTTTTAAAATCGCTGCCCTCCAGTTGTTTTTTGTATTGCAGAATTCTTGCAGATATTCTATGATTTTGTCTCTCAGTGCGAAAAAGACTCCTACCAAATCAAAGACGTCAAACCGACTGCCTACATAACGCATAATTATTTTTGTCTCAATTCCTTGTTTTTTTTTCAGAAACAATTTAATGTTTGATGTTCACAGTGCATTTTTTTTAAAGTTTGGTCTCTTTTAAAATGACAGTATTTTATGGTCCTAATCTCTGAAGCGGAGATGTAAACCTCTTCATACTCTCTCTTCCGTTTTTGACAAAGGCTGGCCATATTCACTAATGAGGATCGTTTATGTGCATATTTTCGACAGTCAGTTTTAAGTTTCTTCGAAGAAGGCAAACAGTGCGTGAAGCTATTCCTACAGTTTGTACTTGTATCTGTATCTGGAGCAGGGGGAAGGAACTGCTCATCACAGTTAAGAGCAGTCTCAGTTTGTTTTTTAAATAATAGAAGATTCAATTCTTCAAAGACAAAAGGAACAAGTGTACCCACATCACGTTTGATATTTTTACCGTTTTGAATAAATTACATTAATGTCACAATTTACAGCACTTTTTACAACATCAAGACTGAACTCTTCAGTTTTTGAAATTATACCTTTTTGTTGTGTGATTAACAGCAAATGTCTAGCTGTACTAATGTAATCCTTCCTGTGCTTTGCTTTTGTGTGATGAATAAAATACACAAGTCCCTTTGTTATTCTCCCTGGCACAAGTTTTCCCTCTGAGTCCAAGTCCTCTGCAAATGTTGCAGAAACATATTCATTAAATTCAAGGCCAGTCTTTGGGTAACAGGCTGATGTCAACAGGCTGATCTGCAATGACACAGAGGGTAACACTCATTTCTAATGATGCTTTTCTACTAAGAAGGACTAGAAGGTCATTGAGGGATGGTTTAAATGCTGAGGACACATTTCTTTGGAATGTATGTGCAATGACAATAAAGATGATGATTATGATAACACTGTCACATTGAGACACGGTATGCTCTCAACGGTAGCTCTGTAAAAGCGTATTAGCAGCTAAGCAGAAAGTCCAGTTTGTTTCAGATTCCTGAGAAAGAAAAGTCGTTGTTGGGAATTCTTCATTAGGTGGAAGGTGTTCACAGTCCAGGAGAGGTCAGAGAAAATGTGAATGCTGGGGAACTTTATACTGTCCACATGCTCCACCACCTCCCTATGCAGAATGAGGTGAACAGCCTGTGTGTGAGCAGGCCTCTTCAGTCCAAACCTTGATGGTTATGGTATAATGCGGCATCAGCTCCAAAGTGAGGAGCTGATGCCGCATTATTATACCCCAGTACTCGCAGGCCATCACTCCCATTCTGTTTTTAAACCCATTTAAATGCTCTAATTTTCACATAGGAAGGCATTTTAATGTCAAAGGTGGTATGAATAATTTATAACGAGTGCCAAACAATTCTACATGGTCATATACTGATAATATCAGTACAAGCCCCACCCCCCTTTGAAAGAGCCCTAGCCGCTTTTCCCTTGGAAAAGTCCCTCAATGACCCGGTAGGCCTAATTCTATTCAAATGGAGAGAAGGAAGATAATGAATTGGTCTCAGTTGCTTTCCAACTGAGAGACTTTACACTGGAGGGTGTGACCGTGACAGCAAAACAAAGCCAAATGTCATACTGTGACCACATCTGTGGCTCCGATTTTCTCATTTCTCATCAGAACCAAATCTGCACCATGATCTACACCAAATTAATCATGGTGGATCTTAATCCAATCATAAAATATATCTAAGGACATATTTGATAGACATGGCAAAGTATTTCAACTGTGCCCTCTAGAAACATTAAACAATCAGTCAAAACCCACGCTTTTGATTAGGATTTGACACATGTAGCATCTTAAGACCAATATCAAAGTCTCTTAGAGTCGCCAAGCTTTAAAATCTGACTTCTCGTCAAATAAGAGGAAGGTCTAATAACTTTCATACTCAAGGCCGGGGCAGTACCGAACTTTCTGAGTCATCAAACACTGACGCAACATATTTGCGTTGTCATTTGCTGACTTTACTTTAACTCCACCCACTTAGAAAAGGAAGTGGCTTATTTCGCTGGTGGATGTCCTCTTTTTACCCCCTGACTCATGCAAGTTTCAAGCTGTATGTGATGACACAGAACAAAGGGATATTGAATCATACTCTGAACAGTGATGTTGATAGATATTTCAATATCTTTCCGTTTGCATTCAGCTGGCTCTAAATCTCAAATGCATGATCCAATCCGGTCCAAACTGGATATGAACGATCTTTGTCATGGCCGCTGGTCATTTCTCCCCTTACAATTTCATACTTTTGCTGTTGAGAGATTTGTAACTGAATGGAATAACTTCACTGTCCAAAGCTAAAGGAATATTCAGAGCTGCTTAAGTATCATATACCTCCTATCACATACAAGAAATTAGATAAGATGTTAATTAGTTACTATTTAACTAGAGGAATAAATGCCATGACTTAGAAATGGATATTTTCACTAATATAAAAAGTAATGGTAATTTGTAAGCACCGACCTTTAAAGCACATTTAAAGTCAATTGGTTGAATAACTTGATGAAAGAAAAAGATAACATTTGGTGATTCTCACGAAACCCAACCTATCAAATGTATTAGAACATTTTAGGGGCATACTCGTAAAAAACTCAAAATAATCCACTTTTATTTGGACAATAATTATTTCTAATATTTGGCACAGATCATTGTAAGTTTTCTAATGTTTTTTAACTGTTTTTGGAGTCACAAATTCATTACCGTAATGCATTCTAAGGGGGAAAAAATGCTTTCGTCTCAATTTATCATTATAAATAATCAAGCAGGTTTATAACAAATATCATAAATTTGTTTAAATATACATAAATTAATAAAATATGATAATATATAACAATTTCCTGTTAAGTAATTGAGAATATTTTAATAAAAGTGAGTGTCCGGAGGTGCAACTCCCATTACCGTTGCACCGTGTTCAAAGTTATTCTGACCCATGACGCACCACAAAGAAGAGAAGACAAAAGATGGCTACAAGGTAAGATTGTTTGACATCTTTTGATCATGATAACTGTTAAGTTTCTCCTTCCATATGCCTATTTTTACACTAAAGGTGATCATTACCGTAATGTATAATACCTCATGTTCTTAAAAAGTTATTAATCAGATGCTTTCTTGTACAGAAGAAATTAGGGAGTTCTCGCTGTGAGAAAGGTTTAATTGAGTCATCATGGCATGCTAGAATTTTAAGATAGCTCATGTGGATGTCATTCATTACCGTAATGCGTAACTTTCATTACCGCTTAATCTGAGGCCTGTTGCGGTAATGAAAAATAAGATTACGGTAATGAACAGTGTCATTCCGCAATAATAAATAGATAAATGTATAGGTTATTTAAACTGTAATGTTGTTTGTTATTGTTACACTTTCAAAAACATTTAGGCTAATTTTTTAAGCTAATTTATGCAAATTGATATCACCTAATATGGAGGGCAAAAGGAAGTGAACAGAAGTGGGCGGCATCAAGAGCTAGCTATTTAACTAGCTAGCTAGTTAAATAGCTAGCTAGGCAGAAGATTTATAACAATCTGGACCTTCAGGAGGAGTATAGAAGCAAGGAAAGGGAAAGGTAGTGTCTCTCTCTGTGTCTCTCTTTCTCCCTCTCTTCCCCTCTCCCTCTTATTTTCCCTCTGTCTCGTCTCTCTCCTTTTTTTATTTTTTTATTTATTTATTTATTTATTTATTTATTTGACAGAGACAGTACAATTAAACATTGCAACCAAACAGGTGGCCGATGTCCAAGTACATAAGGCTTGTAGCCATGGGCTAATTTGCAGCCTTCGTCCCTGGTTAGGCTTTTAAAAGGTGTAAGCATTAAGGGGGAGGGAGGTTAGTAACGACACACAAATGCATAAAAAACAAGAGAAGTTAAAACAAACTGTACAGTACAAGCCAGTTTAGTGCTCACACTTTTGATTGTCTTTGAGCCATTTTTTCAATCTTGTGGAGAAAAGTCGAACATCAGTCTGTGACTTAAGCTCCAGAGGCAAAGAGTTCCAGAGATGTGATGCTTTCACTGAGAAGGCGGACTGACCCATAGATGTCCGACATCTTTTAATCCTGCAGTTCCCACTAGCTCCAGCTCTTGTCCTGATTCCTTCATTTGCATACGCTCACACTGTACAAATAAAGTTCACACTGTACAAATACAGTATGGAGTATGCTGAAGACTTTGCTGGCTCACAAATGTTCCTATTGATATCTTATTTTAACAGGTATCAGAAGAGCAAGGAAAAAGGGTTGTTAAAGGCAGCTGCAGATCCTCCCTCAGATGACAGTGTGAACGAAATCAACCCTCAGTCTCAACCACAACCTTGTAAAAGGATCATCCAACCAAACAACATAAGCCCCGTTTACACTACCACTTGTTAAACTGATCCATGCCGAGCTCGGTCCGAGCTTGGATTAGTTAACCAAGCCGAGCTTGGTTCTGAAGACCGTTTACACCCCACGCTATCTCGGTTCCTTGGTTTCCTTGCCTCCTAGTGACGATCTACGGTACTAATGCTCTCTGGGATTGAAGGAGGGACCAAGCAAATCAAAATGGCGGTGCACGTAACATTCAGACAGTTAAGCTTGGTGATACGTCGTTGTTTGCGGAGAGTCAGGCGAAGGCGGCAACTTTTGGTGGATTTAATTGACAGAGTCGGCTTTTGGGAAGTGGATAAGACAAACGAACATCTAATAAAGATTTAGAGATGCTTAGGTTCATCACACTGCTAAGCAGAATCATCACTGGAAAGCTAATATTTTTTTGGATGGATGAAATGTCAGCTGACTGTAAGGAGATGACGTGGTCTGCTCATGCGCTCTTTGTTATCAGAAAACCGGGCTACTGAAAAACTGACCGAACCCACCCCTGGAACTGGTCTGCATTTAGCGCAGTCCAGTTGTGTCTGGCTCAGTTCAGTTCAGTTTGCGTTCCATTTACACTCGATAGTTATCTCGGTTACCGAGCTCGGACTGGTCTCGGCTCGGTTAAAAAGGGGTAGTGTAAACGGGGTAATAAACTCTAATCAGCTGTCTGCAAAGCGGAAAAAAACAACCAAATTAAGAGAAAAACTAAGAAAGGCACAACAAATTCTCAGTGACAAAAAACAAGGAACTAGATTGTCTAAAGCGGCGCACGTAACATTCAGGCTGTTCTGTCTCTCTTTGAGGCCGGTCATGTTTTTTCTCTCCTCTCCAGCTTTCAACCCCCCTCCCCCTCTCCTGCTTCTACTGCTACGTCTTGTCTT
Organism: Fundulus heteroclitus; assembly: GCF_011125445.2. NCBI lineage: Eukaryota > Metazoa > Chordata > Actinopteri > Cyprinodontiformes > Fundulidae > Fundulus > Fundulus heteroclitus. The sequence goes on along the minus strand of NC_046368.1, from coordinate 30,580,883 downwards.
TATGAGCACTTTCTTCATATCAACCGAACTCTGAAAAATATGGACCTGGTAAGCTGGTCTCTCAATACTATTGATCAAATTCTTTCGACGGGTAGGCAACGAAAGGGGGACCCGTCCAGTCCTGATTTGACTCATTTTGTGGGATACACCCTATATTCTTGGATGGAAAATGGTGTGTCTTTCGACTTTGTCATTCCTGGATGTTTGAAACGTTTGGATTCAGGAAACTTGGATTTCTACTTATTGGATTTGGTGGATTTTTGGTGTATCAGCAAATACAGCGGATGTCGGTAGCCATTTGGCTGATCAGGCTGCCGGCTTTATATGACGCGCTCACTAAGGCGGTGAACGGACAGTTCTGGAAGGTGGAGGAGCAGAGCCGAAAAGCTGAATGTGCTTGCCACCGGGGCCTTGCCACCCCCGGGGGTGGACGAGATTGGCACTGAGTACCTTAAGGCTCTGGATGTTGTGGGGCTGTGTTGGTTAACGCGGCTCTGCAGCATTGCGTGGACATCGGGGGCAGTTCCCCTGGATTGGCAGACTGGGGTGGTGGTCCCCCTATTTAAAAAGGGGGACCGGAGGGTGTGTTCCAACTACAGAGGAATCACACTCTTAAGCCTCCCTGGTAAGGTCTATTCAGAGGTTCTGGAAAGGAGGGTCCGTCTGATAGTCGAATCTCGGATTCAGGAAGAGCAGTGTGGTTTTCGTCCTGGCCGTGGAACACTGGATCAGCTCTACACCCTCAGCAGGATCCTGGAGGGGGCATGGGAGTTTGCCCAACCAGTCTACATGTGCTTTGTGGATCTGGAGAAGGCATTCGACCGTGTCCCCCGAGGGATCCTGTGGGGGGTACTCCGGGAGTATGGAGTACCGGACCCTTTAGTAAGGGCTGTCAGGTCTCTGTACGACCGGTGTCAGAGTCTGGTCCGCATTGCCGGCAGTAAGTCGGAGTCGTTTCGAGTGAGAGTTGGACTCCGCCAAGGTTGCTCTTTGTCACCGATTCTGTTCATAACTTATGGACAGAATTTCTAGGCGCAGCCAAGATGTTGAGGGGATCCGTTTTGGTGGCCTTAGGATTGCGTCTCTGCTATTCACGGATGACGTGGTCCTATTGGCTTCATCAGGGCGTAATCTACAGCTCTCGCTGGAGCGGTTCGCAGCCGAGTGCGAAGCGGCCGGGATGAAAATCAGTGCCTCCAAATCCGAGACCATGGTCTTGAACCGGAAAAGGGTAGAGTGCCTCCTCCAGGTTGGGGAGGATGTGCTGCCCCTAGTGGAGGAGTTCAAGTATCTTGGGGTCTTGTTCACAAATGAGGGGAAGATGGAGCGGGAGATTGACAGGCGGATTGGTGCAGCGTCTGCTGTGAAGCGGGCGCTGTACCGATCCGTTGTGGTGAAGAGAGAGCTGAGCCAAAAGGCAAAGCTCTCGATTTACCGGTCGATCTACGTTCCTACCCTCATCTATGGTCACAAGCTTTGGATCGTGACCGAAAGAACGAGATCCCGGATACAAGCGGCTGAAATGAGTTTTCTCTGTAGTGGGTCTGGGCCCTCCCTTAAAGATAGGGTGAGGAGCTCAGTCATCCGGGGAGGACTCAGAGTATAGCCGCTGCTCCTCCACATAGAGAGGAGCCAGTTGAGGTGGCTCGGGTATCTGGTCAGGATGCCTCCTGGACGCCTCCCTGGTGAGGTGTTCCGGGCACGTCCCACCGGGAGGAGGCCCAGGGGAAGACCCAGGACACGCTGGAGGGACCATGTCTCCTGGCTGGCCTGGGAACGCCTTGGGATTCCTCCGGAGGAGCTGGCCCAAGTGGCTGGGGAGAGGGACGTCTGGGTCTCCCTACTGAAGCTGCTACCCCCGCGACCCGACCCCGGATAAGCGGAAGAAGACGGACGGACGGACGGACAATTACACTTATGGCATTTACCATACTACACGATAAGCTTACCTTAAGTTACATGATATAATTTACTAATTTTCACCTACAATTTAAAGACTAGCCTATCCATAAAAAGCAAATGCATTTTTTTTCTGTTGTAGGCACAAAGATCGTTTTTTTCTTAAACATCAACATTGCTATGGATGCCAAAGAAATGCTGAAGGTGGAGTTGCAGAGTGTGAATACAGGAGAACCAAAGGAGAATCTTGAAGAGCCACCTGCCAGAAGGCTTCGTATGACACAAGCTAGCAGCAGTCTGGACAGAGTGTTTGAGGAGATAACAGAAGAACAGGTCATCTTCACAAAGCCATGCCACTCCAGTGGGTGCTGCCATTCTGTTAGAGACCTACCTTGGAGAGACTACAATTGTTCGATTAGAAAACCCACTGCAGTTCTGGGGTGTTAATAAAATGTGGTTTCCTGCTTTGGCTAATATATGCCAGAGGTAACTCTCAGCTCCATGTACCAGTGTGGAAAGTGAGAGACCTTTTAGCTCAGTTTCACACATCTTAAATGAAGACTGAAACAGATTAAGTGCAACAAATGCAGAGATGTTGCTTTTCCTCAAGAAAAACTTGCCCCTCACTTTCTTAAAACAGGTTCCGACCTAAAAGACAAGCTTTACAAGAAGCATAATGTATTTTATCAGTTGCTCATTCACAGTTTGTTTTTATAGTTAATTCAATTCAATTCAATTTTATTTATATAGCGCCAAATCATGAAACATGTCATCTCAAGGCACTTTACAAAGTCAAGTTCAATCATATTATACAGATTGGGTCAGATTATACAGATTGGTCAAAAATGTCCTATATAAGGAAACCAGTTGATTGCATCAAAGTCCCGACAAGCAGCATTCACTCCTGGGGAAGAGTCATCTGCATTGTACATGGCTTTGCTGCAATCCCTCATACTGAGCAAGCATGAAGCGACAGTGGGAAGAAAAACCACCCATTAACGGGAAGGAAAAACCTCCGGCAGAACCGGGCTCAGTATGAACGGTCATCTGCCTCGACCGACTGGGGGTTACAGAAGACAGAACAGAGACACAACAAGAGAAACAAAAAAGCACAGAAGCACACATTGATCTAGTAATCTGTTCTACATTAGATGGAAGTAGCGGGTGAGCCGTCTTCTCTGGATGATGTCACAGTTAACAGAACGCCAGATCAGGTGTACCTACTATGAAGAAAAAGAGAGAGAGCAAAAGTTAAAAGCTGAAATGACGACAGTCATTTCAATGTAATACAATGCAAAACTGGAGAACAGTAGACTGAAGAACAGTAGAAATCAGTAGAGTGAGAAAATTAGACCCTGATGTCCTCCAGCAGCCTAGGCCTATCACAGCACAACTATAGAGATAGCTCAGGGTATGAGCCACTCTAACTATAAGCTTTGTCAAAAAGGAAAGTTTTAACATTAGTCTTAAAAATAGATAGGGTGTCTGACTCACGGACCAAAACTGGTAGTTGGTTCCACAGGAGAGGAGCCTGATAGCTAAAGGATCTGCCTCCCATTCTACTTTTAGAGACTCTAGGAACCACCAGCAGACCTGCAGTCTGAGAGCGAAGTGCTCTGTTAGGAACATACGGGGTAATCAGAGCTCTGATATATGATGGAGCTTGATTATTAAGGGCTTTATACGTTAGAAGGAGAATTTTAAATTCTATTCTTGATTTAACAGGAAGCCAATGAAGGGAAGCTAAAACAGGAGAAATATGATCCCTCTTGTTGATTTTCATCAGAACTCTTGCCGCAGCATTTTGAATCAGCTGAAGACTTCGAACTGCATTTTGTGGACTTCCTGATAGTAAAGAATTACAATAGTCCAGCCTTGAAGTAACAAATGCATGGACTAGTTTTTCAGCATCACTCCTGGACAGAATGTTTCTAATTTTGGCGATATTCCGGAGGTGAAAAAAGGAAACTCTGGAAACCTGTTTAATATGGGATTTAAATGACATGTCTTGGTCGAAAACAACACCAAGATTTTTAACTTTATTACCAGAGGCCAAGTTAATGCCATCCAGATTAAGGGATTGATTAAGAACTTTATTTTTTGAAGACTCTGGCCCAAAGATTACAACTTCTGTCTTGTCAGAATTTAAATGCAGGAAATTTAAAGTCATCCAGCTTTTGATGTCATCAAGACATGACTGCAGTCGAAGTAACTGATTGGATTCATCAGGATTTATGGATAAATATAGCTGAGTGTCATCAGCATAACAGTGGAAATTAATCCCATGCTGTCTGATAATTTTGCCAATCGGAAGCATATATATAGTAAATAGAATTGGTCCAAGGACTGAACCCTGTGGTACTCCACAAGTGACCCTAGAGTTTGAGGAAGATTTATTATTTACATGAACAAACTGGAATCTGTCCAACAGATAAGATTTAAACCAGCCTAATGCTTTTCCCTTAATCCCTACAGTATGCTCAAGTCTTTGTAGGAGAATATTGTGATCAACTGTATCAAATGCAGCACTGAGATCTAACAGGACAAGTATAGACACAAGTCCATTATCTGAGGCCATGAGAATATCATTGGTGACCTTCACCAGAGCTGTTTCAGTGCTATGATGAGCTCTGAAGCCTGACTGAAACTCCTCAAGTAGGTCATTACTTTGTAAATGTTCACATAGTTGATTAGCAACTACTTTCTCAAGAATTTTAGATAAGAAAAGAAGATTAGATATAGGTCTGTAATTTACTAACTCATCTTGATCAAGAGATGGTTTCTTAAGTAAAGGTTTAATAACAGCTACTTTAAAAGCCTGTGGTACATATCCATTTACCAAGGATAGATTAATCATGTCTAAAATAGGACCACTGATCAGAGGGAATACCTCCTTAAACAACTTGGTTGGGATTGGGTCTAACATACAGGTAGAAGGTTTAGATGAAGCTAAAATTTTAGATAGCTCAGAAAGCTCTACTGCTTTTAAACAGTTCAGACACTGCGCAGGTTCTAAGGATTCCTCCAATGCTGCCTCACTTACTGAGGATGAGGTAATCATGTTTGGGAGGATGCCAATTATTTTATTTTTAATGGAATCAATTTTATTTATGAAGAATCCCATAAAATCATTACTGCTAAGAGCTAAGGGAATGGATGGATCAACAGAGCTGTGGCTCTGGGTAAGTTTGGCAACTGTACTGAAGAGAAATCTAGGATTATTCTTATTCTCCTCAATTAATGATGAAAAATATGCTGCTCTAACTCTGCGAAGGGTCTTGTTATACAACAATAGACTGTTCTTCCAGATTAAGTAGGATTCCTCTTGGTGTGTAGAGCGCCATTTTCTCTCCAATTTCCTAACATTGTGCTTCAAGGAACGCAGCTCTGAATTAAACCAAGGAGCCAGCTTCCTGTGAATAATCACCTTCTTTTTCAAGGGAGCTACATTGTCTAATGCAGAACGCAATGACGAAGTCATACCGTTTACAAAGACATCTATTTGTGAATTGGAAGAAACAACATTGCTGCCATCTACAGGGCATTTCTGCAATACGGAGGATATTAAAAAGGGGACAGACTCTTTAAGTTTTGATACAGCATTATCCGATAAAGATCTACTATAATGGAACCCTCTTTTGGGGGTGGAGAACTCAGTTAGATTAAACTCAAATGTTATTAAAAAATGATCAGATAGGACAGGGTTGTGAGGAAATACTGTTAATTCTTCACAATCAATGCCATATGTCAGCACAAGGTCTAAAGTATGGAGCCAAGAGTGCGTCGGTTTATGCACATTTTGAGCAAAACCAATTGAATCTAGGATAGTTTTAAAGGCTACACTAAGGTTATCACATTCTGTGTCAACATGGATGTTAAAATCACCCACTATAATAGCCTTATCAGTATTTAACGCCAAATCAGATAAGAAATCTGACAACTCATCCAAAAACTGAGTGTAAGGGCCTGGTGGACGATACAAAACAACAAACAGAAGAGGTTTTATTGCTTTGCAGTTTGGATGAGGGAAACTGAGTGTTAAATGTTCAAAAGAACTGTAGTTATTAATTGGCCTGGGACTAATTAATAAATCAGACTGAAAGATGGTTGCCACTCCTCCTCCTCTTCCCACAGATCTGGGAATGTGGAAATTTGAATAATTGGAGGGAGTTGACTCATTTATACTAACGTAGTCCTCTTGTAGCCAGGTTTCTGTGAGACAAAACAAATCAATCTGTTTATCAGAAATCAATTCGTTAACTAACAAAGTCTTTGGAGGGAGAGACCTTATATTTAATAGACCACATTTAATTGTTTTATTTTTAGGTTCAAGGTGAACCGTATTGATTTTTATTAGGTTTTTATGATTTGTTCCTTTTAGATAAGTTTTTGATCTGTTAAGTTTTGGCCGTGGGAAAGACACCGTCTCAATAGGATAATGGATGGGTAACAGTACAGAAGCTGCAGAGAGGTGTGTTAAACTACGGCTCTGCTTCCTGGTCTGGACCCTGGATTGTCAGCATTTAGGAGGACTAATAAATCCGGCCAGATTTCTAGAAAGAAGAGCTGCACCATCCAAAGTAGGATGGATGCCGTCTCTCCGGATCAGACCAGGTTTTCCCCAGAAAGTTCTCCAGTTATCAATGTAGCCCACGTCGTTTTCAGGACACCACCTAGACAACCAGCGGTTGAATGATGACATGCGGCTAAACATGTCATCACTGGTCAAATCAGGCAGGGGACCAGAGAAAATTACGGAGTCCGACATTGCTTTAGCAAACTCACACACCGAAGCAACACCAACTTTAGTGACCTCCGATCGGCGTGATCGGGTGTCATTACCGCCAGCGTGAATAACAATCTTACTGTATTTACGCTTATCCTTAGCCAGCAGTTTTAGATAAGATTCTATGTCGCCCGTTCTGGCCCCTGGCAGGCATTTAACTATGGTCCCTGGTGTCTCTAGTGCCACGTTTCTGACTATTGAGCTCCCAATAACCAGGATCGGCTTCTCAGCGGGTGTGTCGCTGAGTGGGGAAAATTTGTTTGAAACGCAGACGGGTCGGTGGTGAACTGGGGGCTGAAATCTAGAGCTATGCTTCCTACGAACTGTCACCCAGCCGGCCTGCTTACCCGGCTGCTCGGGTGCTTCTGGAGGACCACTAAGTGAACTAACGCTATGTCTATGTGGCTCCGCGCTAGCAGAGGGGCGGCTATCAGCTGGTCTTTCCATAGCACGGAGCCGGGACTCTAATTCTGACACCCTCGCCTCCAAAGCTACAAAAACACTACATTTATTACAAGTACCATTATCACTAAAGGAGGCAGAGGAATAGCTAAACATCTGACACAGAGAGCAGGAGATAAGGGGAGACTTAGTCAGAGACGGAGAAGCTGAAGTAATAGTAGGAGAGGAAGCCATTGTGGAGCTAAAGCTAGGCTAGGCTAAAGCTAGGCTAGCGCCCTTCTACCACGCCAAGAGAGCAAACCGTGAAACACGAGGAGTTCCCAAGCGTGATGTGCAGCAACAGAAAATGTTTTAAAAGTGCTTATGTGTTAGAAACAGATGTTACAGCAAAGAGATTAAAGATAAAAGCGAGAGAATCTGGAGCAACAAACCGTTGCTCACGCAGTGAAAACAGGAAGTGATACAATACGCCTTACCGCAAACAGGAAGTGACGTCAGCATGCAAAGTTCCCCTATATTTTCAATTTTCATATAGGTAAAAACTGTGACATGGCTGTTAAAACTATTCAGTAAATGTTAAAATCTATGTTAAACTAACAGTGTTGGTTAGACTAAAAGTGGTGTTCTATGTCTTAAAATATAATAAGAGGACAGATCTATACAATTGAAATACACCAAGTGTATTTCTGTTTGAGCCAAATGAAAATAAAAAATGTCAAATTAATTCGGAGGAGTTAATGGCACTTAATAGTACTCGTATCGGTACTCGGTATCGGCAAGTACTGAAGTTGAATTACTTGTAATTGTACTTGGTTTGAAGAAATCTGGTATCGGCACATCCCTAGTGACAATGTCAGACTGTTCCTAAACAGAGATGATGTGTCTACATTAATAAATGGTAAAGCTGGGGAAGTCAGGAAGGGTGGACAAATTTACAGGAAGAGGTTCCTCTCAGACACCATGGGAAATCTCCACAAAAGATTTCTTAAAGAGAACCCAGGCTTCAATGTGTCCCGCTCCCAGTTTTTTAAGCTGTAGCCCTTCTGGATAGTGAGATCAAAGATCACAGACAGAGAAACATGTGCCTGCAAAATTCATGAGAATTAAAGTAAAAAAAATGCACCATCTTGGAATGATACATACATTATCTGTTACTGATGTAGTGGCTTCATCCGTCTGTGATTCAGAAAACATTGATTGCATGTATGGTAGATGTGAAGCCTGCAAAGATCTTACTTTCCCTGTCAATGTGGATCCAATAACAAAAAACAACATATCTTGGACAGAGTGGACAACAAGGTCAAGACCAGTAGCAAAGAAACTGCAGGATGGCACTACCACTGAGACTGACATCAAAACCACAACCCTAGCGAAGAAAGTAGCTAGTATTGAAAAACTAACTAAGCGCTAACAAAGTCGAAACTGCCCCGGATCTCTACTCATTTGTACATTTGGCACCTGTTCACTTGTCTTAAGCAACTGAAAGAAAATTTGACCCAGCATGATGTTGTAGTCCACATTGATTACAGTGAAAACTACACCTGCAAATGGAGCAAGGAAAGAAAAGACACTCACTTTGGTGGATCCCACCAGCAAGTCACACTCCATACAGGGGTGTTATACTACACCTGTGGTCAAGCTGAGTCCTTTGCTACTGTGTCTGCCAGTTTACAGCATAATGCTGTTGCTACATGGGCACATTTGCAACCAGTTTTAGAGTACATAACATCTAACTACCCCCTGGCAAAAAATATCCACTTCCTATCCAATGGACCAACATCTCAATATCGGAATAAGGTAGCATTCTACCTTACGTCCACAGTGCCTTTTATGAAAGGGATTAAGACTGTGATGTGGAACTTCACTAAGGCCTCTCATGGGAAGGGAGCTCCTGATGGAGTAGGAGGTGCTCTTAAAAACCTCGCAGATCGTGTGGTGGCCTATCGCACAGACATCCCAAATGCTTCTGCTCTCCTAGAGAATCTGGCAAAGCACTCATCTGTAAGGCTTTTTGAAGTAACAGAGGATAATATTGCTGCATATGGGGAACTCGTTCCTCCATTCCTGAAATCAGTCCCAGGAACTATGAAAATACACCAGGTGAGCACCCACATGTGCAACTAAACAAAATCACATTCCTTTTTAGCTTGCTTGGCTTTTTTTTTTTTCAGTATGATTTAATTTTTTTTCAATATTTTTTGTTGTAAGTTTGCATTTCAATATGAATATGAATAATTTACTTTTAACTTGAAAAAAAATGAAAGCGGCACAAACGAAATTTTTTGCTGCACAAACGTAGCACAGTTGATTGACACCAAATGTATTTCTTTTTGCAAATGTGAGCAGGGCCACGGGAGTGGTTGACCTCTGATGACCCCTGGAGAACATTTTTCTTTATAACTTTAGAATGATAGGAGCACAAATGAAAAATGTTGCTGCACCAACCAGCACAAACATAGCTGAGGTGATTGACACAAATTTCATAAAAGTGATGGGGGGGCTGGTTGACCTTTTGACCTTTAACCTTTCATTAATATCTTCAAAGCCAAAGCAGCACAAACAACAATTTTTGCTGCACAAACAGAGTCGAATTAATTCACACCCATTTCGTCTGATTTGAAGAAGGTGGAGGGGGGTGGGGGGGGGGCTGGTTGACCTTTGATGACCTCTAGAAACATTTCTTTATATCTTTAAAATGTTTGCTGCACAAACCAGCACAAACATAGCACAAGCGTTTGACACAAATTTTGTCTGATATGAAGAAGGTGGGGGGGGCAACTTTACTCAGGTGACAGTATCTTAGCCTGAAATGTTTAATATAAGCAATTCTGGATTAAATGTATAGTTGAACAAATTACGCTCACTGTTTGGCAAGAAATAGTTTTCTCATGCACACTCTTAATTCATAATAAACACTTATGAATGAGTTATAAAGTGGTTACTGCTTAATTAAAGCATGGTGCTGATATCATGATGGCAGGCCTACTTTATAAAAGATGTGCAAAGCCTGATTGAGATCCATCCAAAACATTATGTGCTCTTTGGAAGTCAGTAGGGCAGGTTATTGATTAAAATTTCAAGAATTGATTTGATTCCAATTCTCAGGATTCAGAATAGATTATTTTCAATTTGATCTCATATTAGATTGCTGGTATTAAAAACAATTTTTAGCTGTTTTTAATGACTGTGTAGTTATGCAATATATTGATACTAGTATCATCATATTAACAATTACTGCAAATTAATAAAGTAAAAGGAGTTAATGGCAACTTTAAGGACCAAAGCCTCTCCCTGAATGTTGAGACATTTGTTTTCACAAACATGCTGTGGGGCAGAAAACCCAAACACATCCAGGGTAGAAAACAGAGACAGCTGTTATTTCTATTCAGTTCAATAATACTTTACTAAAAAAGAAATGACAAAATGTGGACACTAACCAGGTGCATTATTAAAAATATGACATTAAAAATTCACCTCCCGGGCTGGAGTGTGAACAAAGGGAGATGGGTTTACTTCAGAGTTCATTATGTGTTAAAAATGTTGTTGTAATGCAAAAAAGGGATTTATAAAAAAAAATTAAATCTGAGGCAAAAGGTACTAAAAGCAAGTGAAATTATGTATACATGCAAGAATATTATCCCAGTTACTAACATTTCTTGAATTTACATTATACTGTAAAGTTGGACATTTAAAATAAAGCTGCCATTAGGCTGCCACTAGGGTGACAGTCTGGCTGAGCTGCCACTAGGCTGCCAGATTGGCTCCCACGTTTACTGCCGCCGTTTTGGGGTTTGCCAGAGCCGGTTTTCGGCAAATGACTTAGTTATATTGCCTCTAAGTAGATTATTGTTTTGAAAACGTGTTGTTATTGCTTAATAAACTGTATTAAACCCTTCAGAAAGTGACATTTACTTGATGAAATAAATTAGTTTATCTGCTTACTAACTAAGGTTAACCACTTTCTAAATAACACAAAGGTGTTCCAGTTTTTTGGAGAAATTATTATGTTGGCCAGTAAATGTTTTTTTTTTTTTACTTGCATAGTATCGACAGTAAATGGTTGCCAGATATGCTGTAACTCTGACCCTATTTTTAAAGTTACAGTTAAATACACTAAGCATAGTAAGCTTAATTGGTTTATTTACCAAGTGATTTTATTCAATAGTGATAGAGTAAGATATTACTGCTCAACTTAAAATTCTACCAATACATTAAACCTTATAACTGTTTTTCGTTCACGTATTTGACAGAAGATACTTTTTGACACTTCAGTCATATGTTTTTTCATAACTTGCCCAAATCCCTATCTGGCAACTCAGCATAAAGCGACGGGAATGTAACAGCGTTCTTTACTTTGTATTGGCCGAGTAAACCGAAAACATTAGCCTTTCGATACGGATACCTTGGTATCAGTTTGCATTATGTTGTCATGTTATAATACGAGTTTTACGGTGCAATGTACAAAAGTCATTCAAAGGCTATTTTACATGTTAAACTGTATTTAAATCTTATCGTTTAAACTACCATGTAAATGTATTTATGTTACATCAACGTTAGTGTTATAGATAGGATAATTGCATTTATAGTTTTTGTGGTTAATAGTGCTTCGGCATGCAAGCTTGTGCTTTGGCATGCAAGCCTCCCTTATTGTTACAGACAGAGGTTTTCATCACGCGGCTTAAAAACATCCTCTATGTCCCTGTCAGTGGAGTTGTTGACCAACACATGGTCACAGAGGTGATTCTGCCTGAGGTGAGCTTCAGTCCCTAAAACTGGCGGGCCAGGCTGAGCCTGCGTGCTGATTGGCTGGCGCTGCTGAGCCATGTACGAGAGCGGAGGGGGAGCAGCAAAGTGCCGTGACACAGACGGGAGACTTTGGTGAAGCTGCTGTAGTCAGCGTGTGCCGACTGACACTGACCATTTTAATGTCAGTTTTTAACCCCCCCCCCCCCCCGGGACAACTGACCCGTTTGTCCCCTCCTGTCAGCTGGCGTGCACCCAAAACGACAGCAGTAAACGTGGGAGTGGATCTGGTAGCCTAGCGGCAGCTCAGCCAAACTGTCACCCTAGTGGCATCCCAGTGGCAGCTGCCAGTACTGCGCCGTGGCAGCCCGATCTGCCACCGGAAGTGCCATTACGAGCTGCCACTGCCACAAAAAGGCGTTTGCCAGAGCTAATTGTTGTGAACAGTAGTATTTGAAGGGAGTTATTACTGCTGTGACATTAAAGATTTAAAAAATAAAAGGTGAAACAGCCAACCACTTTAAGGAGGGAAAGTAGACACTGGCAAATGGAACCAGGTGACAGCACAGGTAGACGGCAGCAGGAACCCACCCAACAGTGTAAAAGCAGTGCATGATGACGTCAGGTGACAACAGGAGAGAACGACAGGTTGTAACAGCAGAAGAAGACGACGGGGAACGACGACAGGTATAACAGCACAGGTACCTCATGTAGACACAATACATAATGTGCTCACAGCATATGGACACAACATATGCATCTGACATACACACTTTAACCCACTACATATACAGCTTCCATTTCATAAGCACGATACATGTACACACCTTACATAGACACATGAACACATCAGAAGACACATGAACATATTTTTGGCACAAATAGAACCCCATACTGATGTACATTGTGAATGTGCAGTAGAAGGATAATAAAGTATGTCAACATACCCACCGAATAAGGCGGCGTCTTTAACGTACGACACCGTGCGTCAAGTTATTGACAGTCCCGGTAAAAACTAAATTAAGGTTAAAATGTCCGGAAATATAAACAACTATTTTCAAGCCTTGTAGCTTGAAAAGGATGACCTCAATATTCATTCAGTACGATAGAAACAAGCAGGAGAAATGCGCGGAGTTAGCAGTCAGAGATCCCAGATGCACGAGCTATTTGTAAACAAAAAGGGGCTCGCGATAACACGAGAACATAAGCATGAGAAGAAGCTCTTTGTCCCTTCTAAAACTACGCATTAATTTATGTCGTACCTCAAGGGGACAATGACGCTCTCGCTGTTGTGTTTAGGAGAAAACTATATCTCTGCTCTTTGAAACATCCAATGCGTCTCCAAACGTAAAGCCACACGGGGAACCCCTGACTTTGCGTCATCAACCAGCGACACTACCCACAGTAGGGACATGAATACGTAGACGCCGCGTCGTCGGGTGAGAGCCGACAGAGCGGCCATCTTAGGTCAGACCAAGCTGCAGTCAGACACAATACAAGTCAATTCAGGAAAATGTACTTTATGTTTTCAGATACTCTGAATCCGGTGAATTCTCACCCGATTTCCAGATAAATTAGCTGACTGAAAACGTCACCTCTTTAGGGGCTACATGGGACCAATTGATTTAATTAAATTGTCTAACTTAATAAATAATTTAGATTTTGTATTGAAAGTAAGCAAACTTACAGAGCTCCGTCCCAGGAAGCCCGACTTTTACTCTGCTTATGGGTGTGCAAATAAAAGGAACTAGATCCTGGGGAATTACCTTCCATAAGGAAGATTTTATGATAGATAATCCTCATGCTTTACAGTTACAGTTTTTCCGGCATAAACACAATATGTGCTAATGGGTAGCAGGGATGGAAGTAGAGAAAAGTACATTAAACACCAAAAACCAACAAAATGGTCCTAAATTCAAAACTTAGGACCGGGGGGGGGGGGGGGGGGTGTTAAAATATTATACAGTTTTTGCTATGATTTTGTAATGTATTTGATTCTAAGATGCGTTATTAGATTTTTTGTTGATTTTTTCCTCGGTTTGCGGTTTGTATTATATCATTTTCAAATGCTGTTATGGGCACCTTTGCTCTCACTTGTCTGTATATAGTTTTGCTCCTATGTAGATTAGTGTCTGTGTATGTACGTAGCCTATATATATATATATATATATATATATATATATATATATATATATATATATATATATATATATATATATATATATATATATATATATATACTATATATATATATATATATATATATATATATATATATACAGTATATATATATATATATATATATATATATATATATATATATATATATATATTGGAAGAGAGAGAGATTTATGTGTGTATAATTTGTGTGTATATTACATTAATATGTAACTGCAAAATATGTAAGTGCGTGTACATTTTTCATCCAGTTTGACTTCAGTTTAAATAGTTTTGGTTCTGAATAAATATGTGTAATCAGTCTGAAAGGTCACGAGCATTGTGAACATATGATTAAAATGAGATAGGAGCTGCCTCCTATTCATTTTGTCAGCAGCTGTCTGATCTGTGGTCTGATCTGTGGTCTGACCCAAGATGGTAGCGTACAGTGGGGCGTCTACGTATAGACATAACTGGAAACGCGCTGTGACGTAAAAAACGCGCGCTCGCGTAAAATACGAGCGGTGCCGTTAATAACGTTTGGTGGCGTTTTTTGCATATTATATCATCAGGAGGTTGTCTTTTATTCGCTCAGCCTCTAGATTTAAAGGTGTTTTACCCAATAAGAGCACTGCAGCACCAGACACAACCAGGAGATTCCTGATCGTTGGGGAAAGGCAGAAAGAAGATGCACCTTCCTTTCTGATCCTGTCTAAAATTCCTGCTTAGTTCAATAATAAAGTCTGATATTACAAAAACTCACTCTGCTTGTTCTCCCTATTTATGCCCTTGGTGCAGAAGATAAATTAAATCTTTAACAGAAATGTTATTATTAATTCTGAAAATATTATCTTATGAATAAAAATACAAAGCATACAGAAAATGCAGCTTTATTAAGTGACCTGGTTTATTTTATTTAGCTTTTAATTTCTTTTCAACATTTAGTTCTACTACTTAGCTTGTGCTTTGGTAGTGTAATGTTTAAAATGACAAAAGAATATATGAAAAAGCTTATGCACGTCAAGTTGTAGTTACTCTCATATGACAGCAGATGGCAGTGAAAGCCCAAATTCATGAGATTAAATGTTTGAAGTCAATTTTTAAACGTCTGTCTACCACTTTTTTGTGATTAGAATCATCAGTGGCCGGTCTAAACATATGAAAATTTCCAAGAATGCAAAGTGAGCATGAAACTATACCATTTTCCAGGGAATAAACAGTATTATGTGACGCTATCCCTGCGTTCAGCAGTTGTTGAGCACTATGTTTTCCACACGTAACAACTACAAATGCAATAAAAGTATTGAAGGAGATTTTTGTTTGTTTGGTTGTTATAATTAGAAAATGAAAAGACGAGTGTGTTTTTACACTTTTTTTAACTTACAGATTGGCCAGCATGGTGAAACAATATATAAGTGGGTTCAACTCATGTGGTGGTTTTTGGCAGGTTGTGGAAAGACACTGCATGCAGTTTCTCCCTGTGTTTACAAACGTAGGTGAGAAACTTGGGAGAAGCTGCATGCAGTCTCTCTTCGCCATAAAATGGAGTCCACCTGGAAGCAACCGCAGGGAGGCTGAAGAGCAGACCATTTTCTGGTGGGATTGGTGGCTGGTTGCTATTCAAGGTAATTTTACACAACTGTCCTTAATTTGCATTTGAATCAATGGTGAGTGACCTCTCCCTATCCTTCTACAGATGGAGAAGTAGACATCTCCTTTGACCAAATACTTGTGTTTGTGTCAGGGGTGGATACTATTCCCCCGCTTGGGTTTTCACCAAACCCATCAGTTGAATTTTTTGACCAGGAACCAGGAGAGCAACGCCTGCCATACTCCCCTACCTGCAGCATCACCCTTTTCCTTCCAAGAGGAGTGGAGTGTGAGGAGCAATTTAAAGCCATGATGGAAATCAAGGGCTTACATGGCTTTGGAAAAGTCTGATAAAAAAAACCCTGGTGATAATAAAAGTTTCAAAGGTTATCTGTTTTCTGACCTTTCTTATGGTTCTCTTAGATGTATACTGTAAACCAGTTTAAGGCTTTATATTATGGACTCATTGAACCATACTATACACAACTGCTGTGCACTTAAAGATGGCCCATTGTTTGAGATGCAACATATCCTGCTAAGGAGTAAAATTGAAGCATGTGTGCAAATTAAGCATACTCTACAATATAACTGAGGCTGATCCACAGGTTATGAGCACCAAAGCAAGAAAAAAACATCAAGTATAGAGCAGTGCAGATTTATTTTTGCTCACACAGCAACATGCTTTGCAAGTTTGCATCAGTCTGATTTTGGAGCAACACTGTGATGATAGACACAGATCCTTCTTGTACAGTAATACATTAAATACGTTAAATGGACTAAATCTAATTTAAAAAAAATTGACAAATTGTAACAATCATATTGGTGAAAAAAATAAATGAAGCTTTCGATTGCAACCTGAACAAAAATGGCCTTAAGAAAGCTGGTTGGTAGAACACATAAAGATTTAATTTATCTTCTGCACCAAGGGCATAAATAGGGAGAACAAGCAGAGTGAGTTTTTGTAATATCAGACTTTATTATTGAACTAAGCAGGAATTTTAGACAGGATCAGAAAGGAAGGTGCATCTTCTTTCTGCCTTTCCCCAACGATCAGGGACCTCCTGGTTGTGTCTGGTGCTGCAGTGTTCTTATTGGGTAAAACACCTTTAAATCTAGTGGCTGAGCACATAAAAGACAACCTCCTGATGATATAATATGCAAAAAAACGCCACCAAACGTTATTAACGCCACCGCACGTATTATACGCGAGCGCGCGTTTTTTACGTCACAGCGCGTTTCCAGCCAGAATGCGGGCACGCATAAAAAACGCGCGTTCGCGTAAAATACGGGTTGGAACCGCGGGTTCCAAATCCTGGCCCTATTACTCCAGGAGTGAAATAATTCTGCAAACTGTGATTATTCTGGAAATGTTCCCCCTTAATTCTCATAATATGATGTTTTTATCATAACATTATCACTTTTGTGTTTGTTTGTTTATTTTTACTTTATTGACATAGGACTTTTTTTTTCTCATATTAATAATTTTACCTCTTTAATACTCCCCCAAAAAGTCTGTTCCTAAAGGTTCACATGTGACACGGTTTTATGAAATAATGAAGACCACAATGTTTAGATTTAACAAATTGATCCTTATATTCATAACACATACACACACAAATAGATATAGAGATAGATATAGATATATATATATATATATATATATATATATATATATATATATATGTGTGTATATATATATATATATATATATATATGTGTATATATATATATATATATATATATATATATATATATATATATATATATATGTGTGTGTGTGTATTTATTGCAGCACAAGAATGAGGCATCTTCTCTGATCCACGTTCACAATAACAGAACTCTACTTTTTTCTGCCACATACAATATGGCGGTGACGTTGACGTATGAACCAGCGCCCCATGACGCGTCTACGTATATATGTCTGTGGGTGTAGGTACCAGATCGACTCGGGTGGTCAGATCGACTCGGGTCCTGCGCCTTCTGATGACGTCACTATACATGGTTGGTTTAACGTTTGCTCAATTGCGCAAAATATTGTAATTGGTCTGGACAACTTACTAAAGAAATTATAGCGGGTGTAGGTTTTATTTGAGAGCGGGATTGCGGTTTGTAAACGGACAATTTTACGAAGAAATTCGCCATGGTCCCTGCTCCTCCCGATGACATCACCTGATTCTCCGTGGGCCTTGCGCCTCCCGATGACGTCACCTTATGGCAACGCCACTCAAACAAACTCCATTGAGTCCGCGGTCTGCATTTGTAACAAATCAATTTTATTAAGTTAATTTAGCGGGGTTTTTTTCTCAAAAGCTTGAACAAATATTCAAGCCATTTATATATAAAAAAAAAAAATCAACAAATTTTTGACAATTGGCTCAATGTTTGGAAGAATATTGTTAACAAAAATGGAAGGGATAGCCAGACTAATTTATCCAGCATATATCTTAAATGTACCAAATACGACAATAAAAAAATAATCAAATTCATCACAATTTCATCTGGAATAATAAAAAACCATGTGATCAGAAAGAACATCAGTACAAAAAGGAGGAATGAACATTATTGATTTTAAAGTGATGAATGCCGTGATAAAATTTAATTTGGCTGCTGACTTTTTTTTAAAATGAAATGAGTTTATGGTTTAGTTTCCCTTCACAACTTAAAAAAATTGGAGGAATGAAATTTCTCTAAGGTTGTGACTTTGATCCTGCAAAACTACCGATTAAATTGTCAGACTACCACACAAGTATTCCAAAATGATGTTAAAAGTTTTCATGCTTCGACTAATTTACGGGAAAATAACCGTAAATTAGCAAAATAAAATTGATTTGTAAATGGAGACCGCGGGCGCAATGTAGTTTGTTTGAGTTGAGTTGCCATATGTTGACGTCATCGAGAAGCGCAGACCCCGCCCCAAGTCGATCTGGTACCTACACCGGCCGCTAGGCTGACATGCCTACAGGGCGGCCATCTTGGGTCAGACCACAGATCACACGGCTGCTGTCAAAATGAATAGGAGGCAGCTCCTATCTCATTTTAATCATATGTTCACAATGCTCGTGACCTTTCAGACAGATTACACATATTTATTCAGAACCAAAACTATTTAAACTGAAGTCAAACTGGATGAAAAATGTATACGCACTTACACATTTTGCAGTTACATATTCATCTAATATACACACAAATTATACACACATAAATCTCTCTCTCTTTCCTCCTATATATATATATATATATCGGCTATATACACAGACACTGATCTACAGACAACAGCACTTATCTACATAGGAGCAAAACTACAGACAAGTGAGAGCAAAGGTGCTCATAACAGCATTTAAAAATGATATATTACAAACCACGATCTGGGGATAAAAAAGTCAACAACCCCCCCCCCCCATAGATCATGTCTATCTAGTAATTTAGGACCATTTTGTTTGTTTTTAGTGTTTAATGTACTTTTCTCTACTTCCATCCCTGCTACCCATTAGCACATATTGTGTTTATGCCGGAAAAACTGTAACTGTAAAGCATGAGGATTGTCTATCTTAAAATCTTCCTTATGGAAGGTAATTCCCCAGGATCTGGTTCCTAGTGTCCTTTTATTTGCGCCCCCAAAAGCGGAGTAATAGTTGGGCTTCCTGGGACGTAGCTCTGGAAATTTGCTAACTTTCAATACAAAATCAAAATTATTTATTAAGTTAGACAATCATTTAATTCAATCAGTTGGTCCCATGTAGCCCCAAGCCCCTAAAGGGGTGACGTTTTCAGTGAGTTGATTTATCTGGAAATCGGGTGAGAATTCACCGGATTCAGAGTGTCTGAAAACATAAAGTACATTTTCCTGAATTGACGTGTATTCTCTCTGAGCGCAGCTTGGTTATGAAGGTAGTATTGTGTTTTTATTATCCAATCAAAAAAAAGGTTGCTTCAATCAAAAAATATATTTTCAATTAAAAAAAACTTCCCTTCAACTAAAAAAAAAACTATTCAATCAAAGAAAAAAAGTACGATATTTGAATCCAAAAATATATTTGAGACTCAAAAAAAAAATACATTTGAACACTGATTTTCTTTGATTGAAAATGTTTTCTTTGATAGAATTCTTTTTTTTTTTTTAAAGCAACGTTTTTAATTGAAGTAGCATTGTTTTTTGATTGGACCATATAACAAGTAGGACATTTGTGTCTTTATCATTCAATCAAAAAATAAGTTGCTTCAAACAAACAAACAAGAGTATCAATAAAAAAAGTCACTTCAATGAAAAGATAAACGTTTTCAATCATAGAAAGTAGTTTTTGAATGCAAATAAAATATTTGAGACTCCAAAAATTGCATTTGAACACTTTTTTTTAATTGAAAAGGGTTTCTTTGATTGAAGTAATCTTTTGTGTGATTGGGGTATACATGGGTAGGGCATTTGTGTCTTAATCATTCAATTCCAAAAAAGTTGTTTCAATCAAAAAAAAAATTTCAATTAAAAAAAATGTTTAAATGCAAAAAAAAAAAAAATGTGCCCGTCAATAAAAAAGTATTGAAGAGAATGTGTTTTTTCGTTGTTTTTGTTTTTTTTATTTGAAGTGAAAAAAAAATTGAAGTTCAAATTGTTTTGATTAAATAACTTTTTCTTTTTTTTTGAAGAGAAAAAAGTTTTAAAGTTCAATTTTTTTTGATTGAATCATTTTTTTTATGAAAAAAGTTTTCAAGGTCAGATTTTTTCTTTGAATCACTTTTTTTTTGAAGCTCAAAAAGTTTTGAAGTTCAGATTTTTTCGATTGAATCGTTTTGGAACAAACCTACCGCGGTGGGCGGGTGCTTCTCTATTGGTCAGACATGTTTGATTGACAAGTGTCTACACCAACGACGTCTTTCTGACAAAAAAAGTCATGTTCACCACTCGCCAGAAAGCTTTTTACGAGCAAGAGAGGGAACATCGGTGAAGTTGTCGGTAAGTAGATAAAACAGGTTGAAAATAATTGGTGTCATGTTAATAGCATATTCTGTTGATATTTACAATAAATTGTACGCTTACTAACTTAGTTCACATTGAGGAATGTTTGTAATGGTGTGAGGTTAAATATCTAAATATTTTCAGACAGGCAAGCAAAGTGAGCGAACCTATGGCCCCCCATAGACATAATATATACGTAGACGCGTCATAGGGCGCAGGATCGCACGTCAACGTCACCGCCATATTGTATGTGGCAGAAAAAAAGTTGAGTTCTGTTGTTGAATCAGAAAAGATGCCTCATTCTTGTGCCGCGTGGAAATGTACCAACCGTTTTACAGAACAAACAAGATCTGCTGGCATTTCCTTTCACAGGTAAGAATCAAACAAATCCGTACGATATTGTTTGCCCGCGATAAAATCATTACTTTGTGAGAAATACTGGGAATTCCCGCGCAGCATAACGATTATCCAGCGGGCAAATCAGCTAGCAAGAAACAATATTTCTTCAATTCACATGACTAAAGTACTTAAATCATTTATACTCTGCAGGTTTCCCAAAGATAAGGCTTTAAGGAAGCAGTGGGAAACAGCGATGAGGAGAGAAGGATTTTCTGCCAGTCCTTCATCCGTGCTCTGCAGTGAGCACTTTAGAGCGGAGGACTTTGACAGGACTGGTCAGACTGTCAGGATCAGAGCTGGCTCTGTTCCCTCAGTAGGTGTATGACTATGTTTTAGGTTACATACAGATAATATGGCAATTAAATGCCTTATTATCTAAAGGAGAACATTTTTATTTTGTAATAAACTACAAAATTATTTCTATATCTTTGGTTTTAGTCTGTGGCTACCAGGACATCTCAGACCTCAAAGAGAGCACAAGAGCTCCTGTCACTGGACTCTCCCTATCTTGTCCAAGAGGCTGAGCCCATCCCTGTGCCTAATCTTGTGAGTATTAATGGCTGGTTATGCCTTACATCTGTGAATGTTATGATGTTGCTGTAGTTAATAAGTGAATTAACTGGAAAATTACAAGAGAGACAGAAATTGCATGTGGACAGATCTTGTTGCACACTTAAAAAAGTATTTTTCCAGATCCCTGTTTATTTTGAAATAGTATTTTTTTAAATATAGAGTTTTCCTTGTTTTGGCCCTTAGTGAAAACATGTAACTCTGTCAACATCAACTTGACAACCAAATAGAAGGATATGGGCTTATTAGTTATTATGAATAAAACAAAAGCACGACTGGATGAAAGATACACACATCAATAAAGGATACACTGTTAAATGTTATACTTTTGGTTTTACCCTAAATGATAACTTAAAATAATTTCATAATACAAAAATACGTATCAAGACCAGACTATTTTTTTATTGCATCGGTATCACAAAAGTTGTGACATCACAGATGCATTACATTTAAGCATGTCTGTATTTAATTATAAATGAAGTAAACATGTGGGGCAATTAAGAACACGCTGTAATGAATAAAATATAGGAAACATCACTCATAATTGTTTTAATCTATTTTTGTACTAGGACCACACCTATGCTCTGCCTTCATCAAAAGACGACATGAGGGCGAGACTGAGAGAAGCCTTGGATAGGGTGGAGAGTCTGGAAAGAAAGAGAAGGAATGCCAAGGACAGAGAGAGAAGGGCAAAGAGCACTGTGAGTGGTCTTCTGGAAGATCTCAGAGAGAAAAAAATCATAAACGAGGACTTGAAAGATCAGCTTGATACATACTCAGGTAGAATGAAAAAAATGTGGACATTCTTTCCTTTAATTGTAAAATAGACGTTATTTGCGCCTTCCGTTTTTATACTTGCTAAAGATTTCAATGGGTCTTAGTAATTTCTTTCTTTCAGATCTTCCTATCCAGCTTCTATCCAGACAGAGCAATGATTACAGTAAAGACCAGAGGGAGTTTGCCATCACGCTCCACTTACATGGTCCCAAGGCTTACAGATATCTTAGAGAGACTCTTAATATGAACCTCCCCCATCCACGCACATTACAAAGGTATTATTTGTGTTATATGAAAACTTTTTTAATGTTAATCTAATTAGTATTTTATTTTGTTTTGGGTGAGTAGTGAAAGGTTTGCACACCTACATCTGATATTTTTAACATCAACCATCTCTACTTCCAGTTAGTGGATAGCCAAAGATATTATATGACTATCAAAAAAGATATTGTTGTCTTTAAATTCAATATTTTTTATAGCTTTAGTTTAGTACATCTGTCTCAAGGCACCAATTATCCAGGTTCCAAATCACAGTTCCTCCATTACTACAGTACAATGACACATGAATCTGCTCATTCTTATGTCTGAACAAGGTGGATGAGCTCTGTGGATGCCAGGCCTGGCCTTAACATGATGATGCTGGAGGTGTTAAAGAGAAGACAAGAAGAAGATCCAAAAAAGTATGGTTGTGTGTGTCTGATGTTGGATGCCATGGCCATTAAAAAGCACGTCCAGTACAACCCGCACACCCAGAGAATGTCTGGATTTGTGGACATGGGGGATGGTCTAAATGAAAATGATGTTGCCACTGAAGCTCTTGTTTTTCTGGTGGTTGGCCTACAAGGTCATTGGAAGACCCCAATAGCCTACTACCTCACCAAGTGCCTCTCGCCAGAGACTCAGGAGGTTCTTCTTGTTCATGCTTTGGAGGAACTTCATAAGTGCGGCATAAAAGTGTTATGTGTCACAATGGATGGGCATGCCTCCAATATCCGCATGTGCAATCTACTTGGCTGCCAGCTCAAGGGAAACCCAGCAGAGCCCTTGAAAACCTTCTTTCCGCATCCCGTGACTGGTGAGAGGGTGTTTGTCATGATGGATGCTTGCCACATGCTGAAACTGGCTCGAAATGTGCTGCAGGCTTACAGTCCATTAACCAGCTCCAGTGGCCAGATCAACTGGAAGTACATCATTCATCTGAATGATGTTCAAAACAGGGATGGACTGCATGCTGCCAACAGGGTTACAGACAAACATGTGAATTTTGATTCACAGAGGATGAAAGTTTCTCTGGCTGCACAGACTCTGAGTCATTCTGTGACAGTTGCTCTGCGCACACTAAGGGACCTTGGCTATTCCCAGTTCCAGCACTGTGAAGCAACGGCTGAATTTACAGAGGTGATAATAAAACACTACTAGTACTAACATACACACAAACTACAACTATATGGCAACTTTAATCAGTAAAAGTTTTTTTATTAAGAAAGGAGATTTTCTAAATATTGTTATGTTGTAGAAATTATATTTACTCATAAAAATGTTAGGGTTTATGGTGATGAGCATAATGATTTCTGTTAATTGCTTTTAGATAATTGATAGGCTGTTCGACATAATGAACAGCCGCAATCCCCATGCCAAAGGGTTCAAAGCTCCATTAGGTTCTTTGAACTGGGCAGAGAGAGTAGATTTCTTGTTGAGAGGCAGGGCCTACTTGATGAGCTTGGTGAAGAAAGATGGCACACCCCTTCACCGATCCAAGAGGTTTTTGGAAATAGTGAAGCTTTGTTTTGCATGAGTTGATTTTTGTGACATCAAGTTCATATGATGTTCAGTTCTTGGCTGGTCAATAAATTCAAAAATGTTTTAATCAAATGTCCCAATAAAGGTTGAAAGAATATTGAAAAGGTGACTATTATGGCATTGCAAGATATTTCTATACAATGGATCTATTGGCCAGTCCCTCTCTTTTTTGTTGTTTGCATCATAAGTTCATATGATGCTTTGTTCTGTGTTTCCAAAATTACCGCTATCTGTCTTTTTTATTCTTTAAGGTGCGTACACATTGAGTGGAAATGTTGATATCCATATACACAGAGACAACACAGAAGTGCTGTATTTCTTGCTTGTTGCCTGCTGTGAAATTGCTCTCACTTGCTCTGGGAACAGCTGGCGATAATGTTTGACGAGCCACAGCAAGCAAAACAGGTTACAGTGTGGTGCCAATGTGAACGCATCTTTGGAATCCTATTATGGAATGTATGACGATATTTTCAAGCCCATTTCTTTGACTATTTTTCTGTGCTTTACTGTGTATAATGAATGTTTTTTGGAGGTATCCTGGTTTGCCATACTTATACTGACATAACATTTCCCCCAAGGTACCTGTCTGTGACGGGGTTCATCATCAACATTGACACACTATTGATGATGATTCCAGATCAGCTTCAGCACCAACGGTACATCTGCACCTACCGCTTCAGCCAGGATCACTTGGAGCTCTTGTTTAATTCAATCAGGGCGTCAGGTACAAATTTATTTATGTAATTTTTTACAATGTTTTTTGTCTTTATATGTGCATATTATCCAGATACCTGTATATGTAAATATGATTGTGTGTCTTGTAGGAGGCTGGAATAATAACCCCTCTGCCTGCCAGTTCCAGGCCATCTTTCGGCATTTGATGGTGCGGTGTGGTGTGTCTCCGAGCACATCAGGAAATGTGGCAGCACAGGATGAAACTGTGTCCCTGTCGGCTTTTGAGATGTCCTCTTCTCCAGTAGCAGAAGAAACAGAAGAGCTTCCTTCTCCGTGTGCCAGCATTCCTGCTGTAGTTTGTGACCACAGCTATTTACCAACCAGATTTGGTGGTCTTGTGGACAATGCCCTAGTGTACATCTCAGGGTTTGTCGTTCGCCAGGTTCTAAAGAAGCTGTCCTGTGAGGTGTGCCGTGGTAGTTTGGTGGCTGATGCTGAACCTGCATCGTTTGATCAGAGCTATCACTTGCTCACTCTCAAAAACAATGGGGGGTTGATGATTCCTTCTGTAGGCACAGTAAAGGTAGTGAGATCAGCTGAGCGTTTTGTTCGACAGACAATGTCAGGACACACTGTCAATGTAGCCTTCATCTCTCAGTATGTCCGGGCCCAGATTGGTTCTGAAGATGTCTTTAATCTTGGGGGGCACATTCAAGACACTCAGTTTGGGATTGACAATCACCATTTCGGGCTGATTTCACTACTTGTTTCTGCCTTCTATAAACTAAGGCTGCACCATGTTGCCAAACTCGACACACTGAAGCTCCAGAGTGGCAACACAAGGAAAAAGCTGTGCAAGACCATTCTTTTTCAAGGGTTTTAGCTTGCATACAGTACAGATTATTGTACATGTCTATCTCTCTCTCTCTCTCTCTCTCTCTCTCTCTCTCTCTCTCTCTCTCTCTCTCTCTCTCTATATATATATATATATATATATATATATATATATATATATATATATATGTATACATGTATATATATATATATATATACATGGTGCAACCTTAGTTTGTATATTATATATATATATATATTATATATATTTTTTATATATATATTTATATATTATATATTTTATATATATTTATTATATATTTTTTATATATATATATATTTATATATATATATATAATGTATATGTATGTGTTATAAGGATAAATTTGTTAAATCTAAACATTGTGGTCTTCATTATTTCATAAAACCATGTCACATGTGAACCTTCAGGAACAGACCTTTTGGGGGAGTATTAAAGAGGTAAAATTACTAATAAGAGGAAAAAAAAGACCTAGGACAATAAAGTAACATTAACAACATAAAAGTGGTAATGTTATGAGAAAAACGTCATATTATGAGAATTAAGAGGCAACATTTCCAGAATGTTCACAGTTTGCAGAATTATTTCACTCCTGGAGTAATAGGGCCAGGTTAGATTATTTTAATTATTTTTATTCCTTACGAGGATAAATTCAGGAGAATGAAGCTAAAGGGATACGAAAATAAACTTGTAATAGTGCAAAAACAAAAATACTACGAATACAAAGTATATTCAGAGATTAAAGTCCCTCTGATACTGTTTAAGTGACTGAGTAACTGCCGATTTGCCACATTTAAGATGGCGGACGCTCGGATGCATCGCAGCATAGGCAGAACCCGCCCAATGACGCGTCTACTCTTATATTATGTCTATGTGGCCCCCCACACAGCAGCTTGCTATGTGCTAGTGCTACTGTGGCCACAGCGCTGCCTGTTTAGTAGATGCTTTTATCTTGAGATAAACACACTGACATTAGATACAAAGTTACAAAGTAATGTTGAATTGTGATAAGTACAATAATTAATAAAGTTTTACAATAAAACAAATACTATTTTAGGAAAGAATAACCAAGGTTTAGAAAATTGTTACACAAGAAGATGTTTTTAAACCTGTTGTTGAACACAGAACACACTTCTCGCTATTGTTTTATGTGATCACATTGCATAATTTAGGTAACAGGCCCTATCGGGCTTTTTTGGCCTGTGGGACTCCGGAAGCAGCTGATGTGTACCGGCAGTCGAAGTGGCAGGCGGCTCGGCTGGTCGCCGAGGCAAAAACTCGGGCGTGGGAAGAGTTCGGAGAGGCCATGGAGAAAGACTTCCGTACAGCTTCGAAGCGATTCTGGTCCACTATACGGCGTCTCAGGAGGGGGAAGCGGTGCAGTACCAACACTGTTTACAGTGGGGGTGGTGTGCTGCTGACCTCGACTCGGGACGTTGTGTTTCGGTGGGCGGAATACTTCGAAGACCTCCTTAATCCCACCAACACGTCTTCCATTGCGGAAGCAGAGCCTGAGGACTCTGGGTCAGGTTCTCCCATCTCTGGTGCTGAGGTTGCCGAGGTTGTTAAAAAGCTCCTCGGTGGCAAGGCCCCGGGGGTGGATGAGATTCGCCCGGAGTACCTTAAGGCTCTGGATGTTGTGGGGCTGTGTTGGTTAACATTGCGTGGACATCGGGGGCAGTTCCCCTGGATTGGCAGACTGGGGTGGTGGTCCCACTATTTAAAAAGGGGGACCGGAGAGTGTGTTCCAACTACAGGGGAATCACACTCTTAAGCCTCCCTGGTAAGGTCTATTCGGGGGTTCTGGAAAGGAGGGTCCGTCGGATAGTCGAATCTCGGATTCAGGAAGAGCAGTGTGGTTTTCGTCCTGGCCGTGGAACACTGGACCAGCTCTATACCCTCAGCAGGATTCTGGAGGGGGCATGGGAGTTTGCCCAACCAGTCTACATGTGCTTTGTGGATCTGGAGAAGGCATTCGACCGTGTCCCCCGAGGGACCCTGTGGGGGGTACTCCGGGAGTATGGAGTACCGGGCCCTTTAATAAGGGCTGTCAGGTGTCTGTACGACCGGTGTCAGAGTCTGGTCCGCATTGCCGGCAGTAAGTCGGACTCGTTTCCAGTGAGAGTTGGACTCCGCCAAGGCTGCCCTTTGTCACCGATTCTGTTCATAACTTTTATGGACAGAATTTCTAGGCGCAGCCAAGGTGTTGAGGGGATCCGTTTTGGTGGCCTTAGGATTGCGTCTTTGCTATTCGCGGATGACGTGGTCCTATTGGCTTCATCAGGGCGTGATCTACAGCTCTCACTGGAGCGGTTCGCAGCGGAGTGGGAAGCGGCCGGGATGAAAATCAGTGCCTCCAAATCCGAGACCATGGTCTTGAACCGGAAAAGGGTAGAGTGCCTTCTCCAGGTTGGGGAGGATGTGCTGCCCCTAGTGGAGGAGTTCAAGTATCTTGGGGTCTTGTTCACGAATGAGGGGAGGATGGAGCGGGAGATCGACAGGCGGATTGGTGCAGCGTCTGCTGTGAAGCGGGCGCTGTACCGATCCGTTGTGGTGAAGAGAGAGCTGAGCCAAAAGGCGAAGCTCTCGATTTACCGGTCGATCTAAGTTCCTACCCTCATCTATGGTCATGAGCTTTGGGTCGTGACCGAAAGAACGAGATCCCGGATACAAGCGGCTGAAATGAGTTTTCTCTGTAGTGTGTCTGGGCCCTCCCTTAAAGATAGGGTGAGGAGCTCAGTCATCCGGGGAGGACTCAGAGTAGAGCCGCTGCTCCTCCACGTCGAGAGGAGCCAGTTGAGGTGGCTCGGGCATCTGGTCAGCATGCCTCCTGGACGCCTCCCTGGTGAGGTGTTCCGGGCACGTCCCACCGGGAGGAGGCCCAGGGGAAGACCCAGGACACGCTGGAGGGACTATGTCTCCCGGCTGGCCTGGGAACGCCTTGGGATTCCTCCTGAGGAGCTGGCCCAAGTGGCCGGGGAGAGGGACGTCTGGGCCTCCCTACTGAAGCTGCTACCCCCGCGACCCGACCCCGGATAAGAGGAAGAAGATGGACGGACGGACAGACGTTCATGGAATACCTTTATTAAATGTATGGAATTGAATACAAATCTGCATATAGACAAAACCAAACTCAGATTAAACAACATTAAAGATGTAATCAGATGTAATTTTAAATTTCAAAGGCTTTTCACATGGTGCTTAGGCCAGGGCTATAATATTCATTTTTCATGTGCCTACTTTAGGGCTAGTCACGCTAAAATTCATGTTGATCCTGTAAATTCATCATGTTTTTAAGGTGTTTTACAAATATTCAGTTCATCTTTGTGCAAATATACAAACACAGGATTACACATAGTTACATGTGGCTTGTATGGCTTTCTCATTACAACGGGTAATTTTGGAAACATCTATGAAGACTAAAATGTTCAGAGTTCATTCTTGTATGTGTGACTCATGTCTTTAATTTTTTATTAATCTTTTTGTCATTGCAATTTTACATTCACAATTTGTCTTCTGTATTTAATCCATCCCTGGGGAGCAGTGGGCAGCTATTGCAGCACCCAGGGAGAAATCTGGAGATAAGGGTCTTGCTCAGGGACCCAACGACTGAGACGCTTGGAGCGCCACTGTCGCCCCTTAACTGTGGGTTTTATGTGAGTCCTGTCTTATTCCCAGAAAATCCTGTTTACGCTTACATTTAGATCTGTCTTATGTAAGGACTAACTTAACACCTTAAAATTCGAGGAAACTTGATAAATATTGATGCATTGTCCTGAAACGAAAGAAAAGTTGTCCATTTACAAAAATGGACAGGATAAAAGAAAAGTGCAATCACTCCACGTCCTCCATAATGTCCACAGTTCACATTTGTATGGTTGTTGTTGAATGAATTTTGGAAATGGTAACTAAAGAGTTGAGGAACAATAAGTTGCTGTTAAGATGTAATCGTTCCCTCCTTATGACCTTTGCTGTTGCAGGCCAGCCGGAGAAAAGCAGGAGTATTTTTATTTCAGATGCCCAGTATGATGGCTTGCTGCTGCACACAGGACAGGAAGTCAGATGGACAAACATGGCTGCTACTTGTCAAGAGCAACATCTGATCACCCGCCAAAAACTATGCAGCAGTTTGTCTCAGCTGGAGATCGAAGATGTTGGCATGCAGAGAGGAAGTGAGACTTGGTCCTGAAAAAGCATGCATGACGTTTTCTTTTGGAAAAATGTGACATTATGCATAAACAAAGTACTATAATGAATAAACACAGCATACCTAGAGAAAGTCAGTGAGCGTTTGTTTTTACACAGGGAAGACCTCTATTGCACCTTGTCATGAGAAGAGAAGAACCCCGCACAGTGGCAGCAGGATGACATGCCTCTGTGTGATCCAACAGTAGTCAGCTCCATGTGACAACCGGCTTATAAGGCTTTTTTCAAAGTTAGGTGGTGGGTTCAGGACTAAAAGGAAATCTTTTATCTTCTATTTTTAAGAAAGTCTGGGATGGCAGGAAGTGGGAGATTCCTCCATACTGTTGTGGTCCGTGCTGTTCATGGAGATGATGTTGAAGTGTAGAGTTGTGGAGGGGGATGTTGGGATGGAGGATACAGGAGAACATGCATCTTATCTGAAGGAAACACATCTAAACAGTTATAGTACAGTTACAGATCTTTGACCACCCACCCCACCCCCAACCTACTTGTCCCCCAAAACAGTGGGATATCAGCTGGTATGTCTTGGGATATTGGAAAGCCTCTGCTCTGTGTGAAACACAGAACTCAGGCTTTCAGATGTTTTTCCGAGTCCTGCTAAATAAAGTAGCTCTTAAAGAGCTGCTAAGAGACCCATGGCCTGTGCATTTATCAACCCTGACCCAACCCACCCAGATAAATGCACAGGCCATAATGTGGGATACTGAAATATGACTTTATTTGTTATCACTATATGTTTTCATGGACAAAACTTCAATATCTGGAAAAATCTAAACATCTACCAAAATTGTCATTAAATCTCAATGTCTTCTTATTTACAATATCTGGTTAAATCGATATTCTGAAAGACCCAAATTTAATTAAATGGTGTAACAACTAAACTGTTTCTTCAATTACATTTATACTCCATAGTATTCATACAGCGTTTTCTATCTTTAGTTAAATATTAAATAAATTAAAACAAAGTCATAGACCTTGACTGCCAGCCATAAACTTAGTCAACAGTAACCCAGTCATACTTTTCATTATTCTCTGCATAAAGATACAATTTGAAAGCATATTACAGTTAATTATATTTCAGGATAAAACACTTCTTTAAAACATTTTAAATAAAAATGTATTCGATTGTTCATACATTTTTAGACTCACCATCTTCTTCATGTTTCAGTGGTGGTTAGAACACAAAACACTGGGTTGTGGTAGCTGTAGTAGGTTCTCATGACACCTGAATGAAGACATCGCTGTGGCTGAGAAATGAAAATGACATCAAGTAGTGTGTTCTTGTCTGTGGTGGCAGAAGTGATCAGCTGTACATATCCCCGAGACCAAAACAGCTCCAGAATTGGCTTTGATGACCTGAGTATCTGATTTTCATTGAAATCTCCACATACAATGATAGGATGACAGTTTAACACCTCCAGTGCATCCAAAAGACTCACCAGATTTTCCAGGAAGGGTCTCATATTGTAGTCAGGAGGTCTGTACACAGATACAATCACTGCCCTGAATGGAGCCTCAACCCTCAAAGCCACAAACTCCAGATCAGTCACATTGTGTAAGTACTGTCTTTCACACACCTGAATGTGGTTTCTCACATAAACAGCAACTCCACCACCACCTTTGCTGCCCATCTGTGGTAAGTTGGTATAGGATGTATGTCTGTTGCGTTTGAACATGTTGAAGCTGTCCAGATGAAGATTTTCTGCAACAAAAGAGCCTTTCCAATGAGTTTCAGTCAAACATAACACATCTGCCAGGCACAGTTCATGGTGTTTCTGGATGTCATCGATATGAGATGGCAGCCCCTCTGTGTTGTGATGAATAAGTGTCATGGTGTCAGGTCTGTTTACTACTTCCCCAACCTGAAGAAGAGGCATCATGTGATCCATACTGGCTTGTCTCATGGTCTGAAGTGCTGCAGTGACTTCAGGATTGGCAAATATTTTATTTTCCTCCAGATCCTGTAGATATAAACCACTGAGAGACGTCACCCTGCTGAGAGCTACATATGCCATGCCTGGTTCAAAGATTTTTTTGAGCAACACCACAGCTGCATGTGTTGTGAGGCCTTGGGTTTTATGTACTGTGCATGCAAAGGCCAGCTTTACAGGAAACTGTCTACGTGCCACTCCGTTCTGCTTCAGATTCTCCTCTGCTCTCTCAATATAAATCAGATTGGCAGATTCTTGAGGTCCACTTTGGTTTCTGGTGACACCTATCTGATGATCCATTGTCAGGCCCAGTTTAGTGATTTGTTGATCATCCTCTGAAGTAACAACCGTTGTTAGAGTAGCAAAGGCACCATTAACCAGACCATTTTGTACATCAATGTTTCTGGTGAGCATGACACGAGCTCCTTCAGCAAGTTTTAGAGTGTCTGCTAAGTCATTTCTACCTCCCTTGCATGGTTTATCCTTCCTTGCCATTCTTCCTGTTCGTTGATCTTTCTGGAAGTCATCTGCATCAATAGTGAGAATGTTAGAATGGAATAAAGCCAGTGTTGCTGAGTTATGTTCATCAACCTGCTTGTTAGTAGGAAAGATGTGCGGAACGTCCATAGGGCAAGAAGCTGGTTCAGTAATCGACTGCTTCAACAAATCTCTGTCAGCCTGAGACAGTTCATCAGCCTTTTCATTCACACGAATCCTGTTTAGCATCTCTGCAAAAGCAACATCGCCTTTCTGCCTCATAATCTCAGTCAGAGTGATCATCTGAAAATGTTCTTGCCATAGGTCAATGTCAGCTGGATCGTGTACGCATAGACTTTTAGATTGTCTCAGCGGAGGTAACTGATAAAAATCACCAACCGCTAAAACTGACAAACCAGCAAATGGTCTCTGATTACCTTTGATCTGTTTCAGTCGTGCATCCACGTACGCAAAGAGCGGCTTCGAAACCATTGAGATTTCATCAATAATGATGATTCGAATATTGAAAAGTTCAGACCATCCAGTTGGCTACCAAGTCCCTGGATTGGGGGTTTCAGACTGCGTGGAAGCTTCAGTAAGGAGTAAAGAGTTGTTCCACAGATATCGAAAGCTGCAGTTCCAGTAAAAGCAGTGAGAAGAACAGTTGGATTTGATATGTCCATCTCCTCAGAGAAGAGCTGCAGTTTGCCCATCATTTTACGTGCCTCTGAATATATGCATTTATCAGGTGTGACTTTCCTATTCCAGCACCACCGTTGACATAAACGAAAAATTTTTCTGGATTCAGACCACACACAAGTTTAATGCACCAGTCTCTGATAGCATAGAACACACAAGCCTGCTTCTGATTCAGGTTCTGATACATTTGTCTCAGCACAGCAGGATCCATTGCTGGAGGTTCTCTTATAGCTCTCATTTCTGTGACAGAAGCAGACTCAGGACAATAGTCAGGCACATTTTCTTGTTTGTTGTCTGGCTCTATTGCCTGAAGATCATTATCACACTGCAACCTCACAACTTCAGATTCCGGAGCAAGATTACACCATTCATCCATCACTTGGTCTCTGCTCTCCTCAAACTCTTCAAGCGCATTCTCAATGTCCTCAGTGTTTCTTTCATATTTGTCTCTGTTTCTTTTGACAACATTTTTCACTCTCAGCACGGTTTGAACCTGGTAGTTGGACATACCCAGAGTTGTAAAAAGACTCATAGGTTGGCAGATTAGCACTTCGGATTTCGTACTCAGATCGGTGAGGGAGGTACAGTCTCAGTAATGTGGCATAAAACTGCTCGGGATGTTTCTCCTTTGAACAGTGATAATATCTGATCACAGAGGGCTTATCATTTTTCCTCCTTTGTACAAATCCAAGCTCATTAAGAAGTGGTAAAACACCATCACTGTTTGCCTTTTCTGAACTGACAAACCTGCAGGTGGCAGCAAAATCAGCCAAGCACATCTCCTCATACTCTGGTATCTCTGGTCTGGCTTTGTATTTGTCAGCCAAGCTGGTCATCCAGACATTACAAGAATCTATTGGAGTGTCCTCCAAGAATGACATGGGGCGACTCATTCTCACAGGATTGTCATCAGTCGGTATGAACACAACACTGCGAGAACACTTTTTCATTTTTATTCCACATGCACGAGTCACACACTCCTGAGCGCTGATCTCTTTCTTTTTTGAGTAGGCCTGCATGACAGCTCTCATCTCATCACTCTCATTGACTCCGTCCATGTTGGAATTATCAATGACTGTTTTCAGGTACTCTGATAGACCACTTTCCTTTTTAGTGATGTATTTGGTCAGATACTGTTGTGACCTCAGGTACAATTTCTAGATGTTAAATCCTCTTTGTACCAGGTCAACGAGGTTGCAAGGAATAACAGAGGCACGGTTTCCAATTAAATATATAATTTATTAAATATACATATATCAAGGAACAGAAACCAATGTATTTTATTGTACAACAAAAATAACTAGTTTAAAAAGGAGCACCTATGCTGGTCTGGAATCCTGCTAGCTGTGAAGAAAAGTTAAAAACCCAGATGAATTAATTAGATCCCTTGGGAGGGGGGAGAACAACTATAACAAAACGCAAACTGAATACACCTTAGTGTTCCCCAACAAAGACACACTCACTCCAAAACCCTAGTGCATATAATACAAAAGAAAACAAACTCTCCTCCCACTAGTCCCCTTAACCCAATCTGAATAAAACCAGCGCAGGATCCAGGGACAGCATAGGGCCCCAGGTGGGTTGAACCCAGACCAGGCAGCCGAAGAATACAAATTATCCCCTGCTTTTACTAACAACAAAAGAAACAGTAGCAAAACAGAACTAAAACCCCAATTGAAACAGTAGCAGGTCAGCCTCTAGTGTGAAAACAAAAACAGTCCACGGTTCTTTGTGCTGGCCTACAAATGGGTTGCCTAAACTCATCAAAAGGAGGGATTTAACCAAATCATCCTGCACCAATCTCACGTTCAATGATAGCCATATCTTAATAGGAATCCTCTGCCTCGAATGTGCTTTCCTTCTTCTTCTTCGTCTTTTCTATTATGGCGGATCACAAGCAACTTTAAGGTGCATACCGCCACCTACTGTACATGAGTGTGTAGTAGCGGTACTTCACATCTATTAGATTCTATTTATTAATTTTGTATTCTTAAGATAAATAAACAATGCTTTCCTTAATTTATGAATATCTGTTATGTTTCCTTCATTTCCTAATATACCTTTAAGATTCCATTCATGCCCTATACTTCTAACTATTCTCTTTAATTCTTCCCTTTCAAGTTTATATGACTTACAGTTCATCAGTATGTGTTCTACATTTTCTTTTTCTCCACATCTCTCACATTTATCACTATTTTTCCTTCCTATTAAATAAAGCATGTCATTTAAGTAGGTATGACCTATTCTTAATCTACTAATTATTATTTCTTCTCTTCTGTTTCTTTCATTAATGCTTCGAATTCGAACTGACTTTTGCACTTCATATAATCTTCTTCCTTTCTTATCTTCATTCCATATTTTTTGCCATTCCTCCATTTCTAATGTGCTTTCCTTACCCATTTGCCCCCTTTTTAACTAGAAAGGCTGATTGCCTCTCGTTAACCCCCAGCTGTGCGCGATCCCAGCGTCCTCCATATATGGCAGGAGGGAGGGTGCGCAGCACTATGCTTCTGGGGCAGAATACCCCGGCTACACTGTATACAGGAGTAAGCGTTGAGTATAAAAGACACATCAATGTTACTGTCCCAGGCTTTAAGCAGGTGTTTATTGTAGGCATTAATCCAGCAGGCGTTTGGATCATGCTTCAGGTAGATTGCAGTCTTTTTGTTCATAGTCCTAAGGCAACTTTCATACTCTGCCAGTGTCAAGTCACATTAAGAAAGTATCTGCTCTAAAGTCATGGAAGCAACTTCAGGTTCATTCAGCAGCTGCATGAGCTGCATTAGTTTGATCTTTGCACTTTCAGTGTCATTTTTCTCATCGGGTCTGCTGATCATTGTTCTTCTGCAGGGGGGGCTTTGGAAAACCAAACCGACAACCAGAGTTCACATTCTTGAAACAAGACCTAGTGTGGTTCTTACTGTGCTTTTGTACTTCAGTGACTTTCTGGAACAGCTCAGGTTCGGTTTCTAGGTCAGGAAGTTGTGCTGAGATGTATTTAGCAACAAAATCACACACAGTTTGATCATCAGATTCATCTAGCTGAGGGCTATTCTCAGTCCAAATCAGACAATGGATGTGAGGACTTCCTCACATCCTCACACGTGAGGACTTCCTCACGCTCTTTTCTCTGCTCCCTGCTTGCTTGCATTTTCCTCCCCTTTTTATCTCCTTTTTATCTCTTAACCAAAATTACAGAAAGTTGGATTTAGTTATTTTATTTATTTTCTGTGATTTATTTTTGATTTTGATTTTTTCCCCGTGTGGACTATTTTGGTTTTCAGCTAATCCACACAAGATGCCTCTTTACAACAACCCAGAGGAGGCAGTTCTCAGGAAAAATGCTCTTATGGAAAGACTTCAACATGAAGCGGATATGAAGGAGAACCACCCGATTCAAAGGATGCCTACCTTCACCACAATGGACTTTGACAAGCTTTTACAGAAGATAGCTGTTATGGAACTGAAAATCTGTCGACTCGAAGTGAATTATGATGTAAACGCCACGCATGGAAATGAAACAACCCTGCCTGTGATTCTGAATGGTGACCACCAGCCCAGCGACTCAGCGAACAAACAGTCCCCAGAGGAAAATGAGAATCCCTGGATCACTCTGGATGCAAGACCAAAGGATCAACGAACCCCGCACCCAGACAAAGAAAACTGGCCGAGACTACAGAGAGATGTCCCAAGACAAATGAAACAACAACGGGCTGTTCTCAAAACAAATGATAGGAGTAAACCTGCTGGAAATGCTGGAATTCCATTACGAAACAGATTCGCTCCGCTCCAAAATGTGACCAGGGAGGATCACGACAACAATCAGAGGTATGTCAACGATTTTTGTTCTAAGACATCACAGAAAAGACATGCCACAGGCTCAAGGACCCTGATATTATGCAATGGATCTGTAAGGGGGATTAAACATTTCTGTAACAAGAAAAACACAGAGGTGTTGATTTATAACCCTTCGAACTTTGGCCTGGTGTCTGAAATATCAGACAACCTTCTGAGGATCTTGAAATAACGCCCGACCTTGGAAAAACTCATAATACAAGCTGAAGCCCTGGGCGACGTCACCTGGATAAGAAAATCAGAAGTATTGAAAGAGGATTACATTAGTTTGTTGAACCTAGTTCATGGCCTTAATGTGAAGGTGTTTCTTAGCGGCCCTCACTCGCCCGTTTACTGTGGAGATGAGATTTTTTCCAGAATTCTGATGCTAAACAAATGGCTGGAAAAAACATGCAAACAAACAACTGTAACCTTCATAGACAACTTTAACATCTTTTGGGAGAGGAGACATCTGTTCAACAGAGATGGTTTCTCTCTAAATAGGTCAGGTGCAAAACGACTGATTTCAAACATCTTCTATTCTGTGAACCATACGCCATCAGCTTTGTCCCAAAACAAAGTACATCCAGTGCCAAAACAAATGATAAGCCCGGTGCAGCCCGAACAAGCCAAGATAAAGATGGCCAGAAAGATGACACAGAAAGAAGCTTCGTCAGAGCTACAGGAGGATTCATCCCAGATCTCGAAAGAACAAAAAGAGGACCAAGAACCGCCATCGTCAAGAACACCGGTACGGACTACACCCGCCTCGCCTTCCTCTCCACAAAGCCCAGAGGTTCCTTTTCTGGAATTTTCTCCCAACATGAACAATATATTTAAGATTGGCCTACAGATGACATCCTCTCCATATAGCCACACACTGTAAACCCGAACATTACTACTGACTCAAAAGTATTGTGAAGAAAACAATCAAAATCCACTATCAAGTCAACCCAACTTAAAGTTACTAAGCGTTACGAACGAGGGATGCATTTATAATTTTGTGCTACTTAAACTCTCTGAGTGATCGTCATTGCCTTACTCGAAAGCTTTGAATGCACACAGACGTGCAACGTAATGACGTCAGTGCGTCAAAACGTCAGCGGGAACCAGCCACGCAAAATCAAACCAACATGGCGGTCGGGAAGCGAGTGGAGCGAGCGGTTGCTGAAGCCAAGAAAACGTGTAAGTATGATGGTTAAGTCTTTCCAAACACATCTGCATGTGGTTTAATTGTGTAAATGCCACAGCGGAGTCGGTTTTTCTGCTTGTCTGCGCCTTATTTTACACATTCGGCGTAACACGCAGTCCATGTAACACGTGTTACATGGAGTAAGTGCAAGAATAATAATGATAAAAAATTTGGTGACGACATTTGTATTCCTTATAAATGTGTTTCTGTCAGTAAGGTCGATATTTGATTAAAAATGTAACTAGTACGATATGGCAGAGCTGTTTCCCCGTCGCTGGAGGAAGATGTTGCCTGAAAAGGGAGGGAATTATGGCGCGTTCTTTTTGCTTTGGAGGTTGGCATTCACGTCATCATAATAATTGCGCTCGTTTTTGTATAATTATCGAAGACTAATGTTAAACCGTTCAGTTTGTTTCATCCCCAAAACACATTGTTCCAGATATTGCCTGGTGAACCAAATGAGTAGTTTCCTTCCCAAAACCAAACTTACTAATTATTAATTAATTTCCTCTCCTTTAGGCTGAAGTTGGTACCCATACAAAGCGTCCTTGGCAAATAAGGTAATGATTAAGATATATCGTTATTTTAAAATGTTTCCATTAAATGTACTTTTTGGGCTGGAATTTAGATGATTGCTTTTACTTTTGACTGTGTTTTTGGTAAGCCATATAATGCAGTTTTCAGTCAGAATAGATACATATTCATGTTATAGTCAAGAACCAGCGTGAAATGTAAGTTATCTCCTACCTTTATCCACCCTATTTTCAACGGAAGACAGCGGGATAACGTATTTTTGTCCAAGACTTGCACTCCTCACTTCCTGTCAGTGTTTAGCTGCCACTTTTTACCAAATTACTCGTCATTATGATTTTGAGGAAGACCAGGAGTGTTTGTACAGTTAGAGGCTGTCATAATAACAGGTGTCAAAGAGAGGTTAATATGAACCAGGAGTGTTATATTTATCGACCGTGTACAAGAGCTGTGGATAAAATAAACTAGAAATAAATTTACTGCTTCATTCCAACAGTATCTTACATTTTAACGTGACAAGCTTGCATCAAGAGTTTTGAAACCACCCATCAGATTGGTACAATTTTAAACTTCAAGCCTAAACATGAAATAGGCAGAACGTTTTGATATCCCTTTTCAGTTCAATCCCAAAAAATATACTATAATTCCCAAGTGTTTACTAATTGCTTCCTCTCTCTTATAGGGAGAATCCCATCCTTTTACTCAAATTTTGTATATTGAAAGTAAAGCCATATTCCTGTTCTGTGTTTCTCAGAGAAAATAAGAGACTGTTTTATTGTCAATTACTGCAATATATACAGGACACAATGGGGAATTGAAATTCTGTGACTCTCCCTGTAGGCTGAAGTTGGTATCCAGTGCAAAGCATCTTTGGCAAACAAGGTAATGTTTTTTTAGTCATTAAATTTAATGAATACATATTTACATAGAAACAATTATGGTCAAATAAAGTAGATTATTCCACAGCGTTTAACAAAGATTCAAAAGATTTCCCAATATGTTGTTTACAGTTTATGAATTACTTTAATTTTAGTGAGAAATATTCTAAATCTAATTGGACACTATTGTTGAGATTTTTTTTTTTTTTTTTTTCTTTTTGGCAAATTTGTGTCATATTACAGGCTCAAACACCTGAGACCAACGAAGAGCTCTGAGAGCAGTGAATGACAAAGAACCTTTAAGCATTGATCTTCAAAGACACTGAAGACAACTTTTGAGTAATGGCATGGAAGTGCAAATTATGTATTCTGTCTGCAGACACCCGTGCACAGTTATTCCGTCATTACCGCTTAAAACACAGCCATTATTCTAGAGTTAGCCCTCTACCATGTCTCCATGACTCATGTATATGTACATTTCTGTCCTTTAACGCCTTGAAAATCCATTTGTCACGGTTTCACAGAGATGTGTGTGAACCCATTGCAAGTGACAGAGCACAAAAAAAGAACGGAACTTTTACCTGTTCTGTCTGTAACTTGAAACAGCCATTCTCACAAGAAACATTGCTCACTCATTTAAGGGGCCATTTAAAAAAACATGAGACGATAACATGCCCATTTAAAAACTGTTACTACAGCACAAATGTGTATTCTTCTTTTAATATGCACAAAAGTAGGATACATGCAAACAGTTCAGACTTTAGTGATGAGATAGTTTCAACAGAAACAGAAAATGCAGTAAATGCTGCTGTTTATTATGAAGATATTTCCTTATCCCAACATGCAGACTCATTTGATAATTCTGAGGAGGGCAGTGTATGTGATAACATCCAGTTAAGAGCCCAGTTGCTCCATAATCTTTCCTCATTATTCCTCAAGATGCAAACTGTGCTCCATGTTTCTGATGTGGCAACTCAGGAAATAGTTGATCATCTCGGTCAGATATTTTCTTTGTCTCAGCCTCTTGTCAGAGATACTGTAAAGGAGGTAATGCAGAGGTATAATCTCTCTATTACTGAAGCTATCCTGAATGATGTAGTAAATGAGGTTATGAAAACAAATATTTTTATCAGTGCCACAGCTAAAGGAGAGGAGATGTCTACCAAAAAGCGAAGAAAAACATTTGTTGAAAAGAACTTTCCTGTTGTAAAGCCAGTGCAATATGAGTTAGAACCTGGATGCAGTATAGTCTATGTCCCTATTCTCCAGGTGATCCAGGAAATATTTAAACACACAGAAATCATG
Organism: Fundulus heteroclitus; assembly: GCF_011125445.2. Lineage (NCBI taxonomy): Eukaryota > Metazoa > Chordata > Actinopteri > Cyprinodontiformes > Fundulidae > Fundulus > Fundulus heteroclitus. The sequence continues at coordinate 30,540,207 of NC_046368.1, read as the reverse complement.
GAAAAAATTAAGGAAACAAAGGTGTCACAAAAGGGCCATTACAGTAGCCACAAAGACGGTTTATATTTTCAAAAGAATGATTTGCTGTCTTCTCAAGAGCTCTCACTTCCAATTTTATTGTACATTGATGATATAGAAATTGCCAACCCTTTAGGGACTTCCAGAAAAATACACAAACTTTGCTCAGTTTACTGGGTTCTTGCTGATCTGCCACTTAAATACAGGTCAGCGCTGCATGTTATTCAGCTAGCAACAATTTGTAAGGTTCCTGATGTGCAGAAGTATGGATACAAAACAGTTCTCCGTCCTTTGTTACAAGACCTTTGCACACTTGAACCAGACGGTGTATTCATCGAGTCTCTTGGCCAGTCAGTTCAAGGAACAGTTCTTTGTGTTGTGTCCGACAACCTTGCAGCACATGCATTAGCAGGCTTCATGCAATCCTTCCATGCAGGACACATTTGTCGTTTCTGCAATGCCACACGAGATCAGATTCAATATCATGAAGTTGGAGACAGTGAATTTTGTCTGAGGACCAAAGCCAGTCATGACTGTAATTTGCTGGCTGTTATGCAAGGCCATGAGAGTCACAGTGCAGTTGGTGTCAAAGGGAATTGTGTTTTGAATGAGAGTTTACAGCATTTTCACACAACCACTGGCTTCCCACCTGATATTTTACATGACCTTTTTGAGGGCATTGTACCAGTAGAGTTGGCCCTCTGCATTCAGGAGATGATCAGGCTCAAATACTTTACCCTTGAGGAGCTAAACAGAAACATCGGGTCTTTCGCATATGAAAACTCAGATAAAGTTAACAGGCCAAAGCCAATTTCAAATGTCTATGCCAAAAAGCGGTCAATTGGTGGTAATGGTCATGAAAACAGCACATTGTTACGACTACTGCCATTCATGATAGGCCATAGAGTTCCTGAAGGAGACAGGGCTTGGACTATATTGATGGATTTAAAAGACATTGTTGAACTAGTTCTGTCCCCAACATTTGATGAGGAATCGATTGAGTATTTGAATACAAAGATTCATGATCATAGACAAATGCTTCAGGAGGTTTTCCCTGATTTCAGACTGCTTCCTAAGCATCACTATTTGGAGCACTACCCAGATCTAATACGTTGTTTTGGGCCCCTTGTCCATTTGTGGACTATGAGATTCGAAGGAAAGCATAGGTTTTTCAAGCGTGTTATACACGACACACAAAACTTTAAGAATGTGTTGAAAACCTTAGCAACACGGCATCAGCACATGGTAGCATACTACCTCAGTGCACCCTCATTCTTTAAACCACACCAGCAGACATCAGCAATCTCCTCTGTCTTAGTCTCAGTGCTTCCAGACGTTGCTAAACAGTACATAAGACAAAAGACAGACAGCAGTATGATATACAGCACATCAAACATCACTTTAGATGGCACCGTGTATGATGTTGGAAGGTTTGTGTCTGTGGGACAAGAGGGAGGACTGCCTCAGTTTAGCAGGATTGAGCAGATTTTACTTGTTAACAGTGATGTACTGTTTCTCTGCAGGGAACACAAGTCATGTTACATTGAACACTTGAGAGCGTACAAACTTTACCCTGGAAATGTAAATGTCAACAACGTATTAGAACTTAATGACAGCTTACCACTTTCTGCGTACCGTGTTGAAGGTCAACTTCTGTTGACACCCAAGCGCTTCATACAGCTGCACAGAGACTAATGTATGCCCTGTGCTCAAAACACTACAAGTATCTGATTCTCAGATGAAAGTAAACATCACAACTTTCGTTCTAGGTTTTTGATTAGGTGAAGGAGTAAAGATCATATTTTAGACTTTAGAAGTTTTGTTTCATTCCTTACAAAATTTGATAACTGTTGCCTGTCTTGATTTTCAGTTGGTGGCCATGCCCCCAAAGTACCTTCTTCGTGTCTTCATTACCACTGATGTTGCCGTAAAAGTGACTTTAAACGAGAGGCCAACATCAGTTGATGAGCTCATCGGCATCTTGAAGGACAAAGTTAAGCCAAGGTTGGACTTTGAGTTCACGTTGCAGTATGAGGATCCGGACTTTGGTGGAGACCTCTGCTGTTTGGTCGATGTGGAAGACTTGCCAGAGAAGGGCACGCTTAGAGTTGTTAGATCAGAAAGTGATTTAAGTTCATGTTGTAGTTCGGACACAGATATCCTGCCTCATGTGCCTGTAGCTGAACGAAAAAAAAACGTGGCCTGATGTTTTCCCTGTCCCAACTTTTTCATATGAAGTTGAACATGTTTTGGAAGAGGGGAACAGTGTTTTTGAAAGCTCTGGGAGGACTCTAAAATTAAACAGAGCACAAAAACACAACATTCTAGAGAATATGGCCTCCTTAATGTACTCTTTCAAACCATACCCAACTGACAGGGATGTAGGCATGGCAGCTGAAGCCCTGATAGCTGCTCACCCATGTCTGAAAGAGCCGGGGAGTAGAAGTGGATGGTACGGATGGAAAATTAGCCTGAAATTCAAAATGGGAAATTACCGTACGAGGCTGGCAAGATCTGGATGCAAGGAGGTTTCTGTAAATACAGGAAAAAGAAGCAAGAATAATCCAGAGAAAGAACATCCCCACTGCAACATTAAAAAAGCAAGAAGGGCTGAAGTCAACTTTCTGCCAAACTTCCCAAGAGGACAAGACGAGGACAGCTTGGAGGCAATGAGAACAGTGATCAAAGAGGAAGTAGATAAAGCCGAGAGGAACCTACTATCAATAGAGAAACTCATGCATACAACCTTTGCACTTCGTCGCCAGGAAATTGTTCAGGGCGAGCCATTGGTGAAGGACTTTCTGGAGAGATGGCCTGCCCTTCAGATCCAGTCACAGGTAAAAATAATAATCAAAGCGATAAAACGTTGTTTTATGCTCATTTTCATCAATCTTAATTGTGATGGCTGTTCATTTAAAAAGGATTGTGCACCCATCAAATAGGACTATGATGTATTTCCCTGTGGTATTTTACTTATTCTAAAATTTGTGTCTTGTTTTGTTTTGTTTTTGTAGATCTGTGCCAAATTCCACAGAATCACAAATGTAAATTTAAGAAACCAGTTTTATGCAGAACTGGATCGACAGATTCCACGCCTCATAGAACTTTACACAAGGAAGGCAGCTCGTACTGGAAGGGTGGCGGGAGCACTGCGACACATCCTACAGTATTATGAAACTGAGGTAAGTTGGGGAAAAAAGGTTAAAATCCACTATCTAAATTTTATCCACGTGTAACAGCTGGCTCCCAGGTTTGTCAACATTTTCTACCACAAATCTCTACTATTTTCGATTAAAGACTCAAAGATGTGTCATTGTCTACGCATGTTAGTTGTCAAACTTCTTTGAGACACTATGGTGGTGAGTCCAGACTTTTTTTTTAACAAGTTATATAAGAAGGAAACAAAATGGCATAAAAGGTTTGTGTGGGACCACTGTCCTCCATCAGGGGACAGTAGCACTTACAGCACTTTTTTTTAAATTAATTGAACTTTATTGATCTCACAATGGAGAACTTCACTTCTGCATTGTGGAAATTAGGTGTTGCCGTGGCTACAGAGAGACATCTGTAGAAGTTGGGGGTCACAACACAACCAGTGCTGGGTCCCTCAGAAATCCAATTAAAGGACAAAAACCATCATAAAGCATTACTGTTTATGATATAAATGTTAGAACAGACTAGACATGGATCAGTGTGATAACCTTAAACTCCAATGGGCCGCCTCTTTGCATCACTTGGGGAGCAACCTGGTGTTAAAGGTCTTGCTCAGGGACCCAGAGTGCAGGCTGTGGGTCCCTGCGCATCCTGCAGTTCCCGACTGGTTCTTCTCATCTACCATTCGTCACTTTTCAATAAACTGCTGAAGTGTGTGGCTGAATTCGGGCTCAACAGAACTGATTCATGACACACAATCCTTCACTTTTAAGTAATTCTCAATTAGTTATCCTGTAATATAAACTTATGTAGTAGAGTAAGTGATGTTTTGCCAGCAAAGGGTCCCTGTTCTTTTTCTCATACATTTTTCTTTATCCATCCAGGATGTGCAAGATATCAACATGAAACGCACTGTGGCCCTTCGTTGTCTCTCAGTATACTTGCTGGAAGAGGATGCACAGTTTTTCAAGACTTGGAACGTAAGTCTTAATATATTTTTCTAAAGGATTTCATCACTAATCACTTTTTACTTTTGTAGATCTTTTGAAGTACCTTGGTGCTGTAAGAAGGTTTACCTGCTATGCTCTGCTGCGTGAATACACACAGACATATTCATGGTTATTTTTATTTTTTTTAACTAGCCTTTCTAAATACCGCCAGATTGCATCTTGGGGCATTTCTGTCTATAGGGTCCCACATAAGAATAATTCAATAATGATATATCGATCAATAGACGTGTGGTTCAGTATTAAAAAAACAGGGGTCAATAAAAAGTTCAATTAAATGCAGTGCATTCTAGTCTATCCTGTTGGTTATTACTGCAGTCATTGCATCCTCCCAACCAATCACAAACCCAGGAAAGCTTTATCAACTTTCAGAGAGCACGTGTTAGTTTTTTCTTTAACACTTACAGTTTTTGTAAAAAGTTGGTTGAATAAAAGGTTTTGTTTAAATCTATTTATTTAAAAATAGGTCATCAAGCAACAGCATACAATTACCAGGGCTGTACTTAAAATGTATATTTTAATTTTTTTTGATAATTATCTATATTGATCAATATGATTTCTATTTTATTGATATGCTCTATCGTCTTCTGTATGGTCCAGTCCTGTTGCATAGCGCAATGTTATGAGTGAGCACATTGTAAACTGCTCAGCTGGGAGGAGTCTTCACATGGAGCTGCTCCCAGAGCCACAGCTTGGGCCACTTCGAGCCAGTCTAATCTCCCAAACACCTGAGTGGTCCTGGCCTCTCTGCACCACAGAATGACAAGTGTGTAGTGTTGGTGGGTGCTGTTCTGGTAAATATAGTGGTTTGTGACAACAAATATAGCCATATGTACACTGGACAATGATGTTTAAAATGTCTGTGGGGAGTCCATGCTGTGCGCAGCACAGTTAAATGTGCAGCTGTCTTTAATATTTATTCTAAGCTGAATTGAGCTCAGTCAGGTGTGTTTGCACGCTGGTAAATTCACATTCCTGTCAGGATAGGGAGCGCTCAGAGTAACAACATATTTTACCTGCCTTGATAAACTTATCTGCGTTTTGTAAATTACCTCAATTTTAGCTGCACTAAAAGCTTCCATGGAGTCGAAGTAATAGACGTCTCCTGGCAGTGAAGACTTCAGTGGACTCTGTTCATATGCGGGACCATGGGCCGTTCATTAAAAAGACATGCTAATAAATGACCAACTAGTTATCTTTGACAGAACTTATGTTGTTTGCATTGGGAGCGCGGGATGATTAGAGGAAGAGAGGCGTAGTAGGGGGAGTTAACTTGTTACTGTGTAATACTTTGCTGTATACTTCATTGTTGAGTTGGCAGCTGTATAAGTATTCAGAAATAGTTACAGTGTGCTTTTGCATTTTCCAGAGTGAGGAATCAGAGGAGCCGGACATCGGGAACACACCCATTGGGATTCTCACGGAGATCAGAGGAAGAAGTGCATCTCCACTTCACTTCAGTCCTATATCGACAGCCATTGTGGTTGAAGATGAATTTGTCATGAGGGACATTACCACTTTTGCTGATGCATATGTGTTGCTGTTTGGGCTGGTTTATGCTTTGCATCTGGACTACCCAAAGAAGCTTGTTGGCACCTTCACCTTCATTCAGAAGCTGCTCATGGGTTTGGATGATGGTGCACCCCTGAAACCTTCTCTGCTATCTTTGAAAAATGACCTGCTGGTAATGATTAGAGAAAAAGGACCCAGAATTCAGCCAGACCAGCAGAGGTTTCTTAAAAAAAAAAGCTCTTTAATTACCAACTCAAAAAACGGGGGAAAATCCAAACAGATTGTAGAACAAAAAGATGACACAAAAAATAAACTAACGAGCAGGGCAGACAAGGCAGGAACAGACCGGACAGACTGGCTCAGGTTTCTGGAGGAAAAGGGGTCAAAAATCCAAAAAGCAAACTAACCTACAGAATTGCAGGAGACTCACCCATACTCAACAGGACAACCTGGCACTGATGTCTGGTCTCAGCAGTTTATATAGAGGTGGAATCAGGTGAAACCGGTGAGAGGTGATTGCAGCAGGGGTGGAGTTAGGCAGGTGTGCAGAGTAAGTAATTAGACCAGACATCAGTGCCGAGGCTCAAAACAACAGATTAAAAAAAAAAACCAAACCAAAACTAAGAAACTTCTGAAGACATAACAGAATAAACTACAACAGTAAACACTAATCTAAACAAGAAATCAGGCAAGACAGAACTCAAAACAGCCAGATAATAAAAGACAGGAGAGGGAAGGAAAAACTAAAACTAACATAAACCATAACAGAACTCAGAATATTACAGAGCCCCCCCCTCAAGGGCGGATTCCAGACGCCCCCCATGTGTATGAAAGTCCTACACAGAACAAAAAATAAATAAGCCCGGGCGGGTGGAGGGGGTTTCAGGACGGAGGGCCAGGGTCTGAAACAGAAAACGGCTAATAAGGTCCAAAAAAGTCCAAACACAAAACAACCCACAAAGGGCGAATCCAAACTAACTGAAAAAAAAACTTCAAAAACAGTTTCCTGAACAGAGAGTCTGGTGGGCGTCCCGGAGGACGACCCCGGCGAATCAGGACGGCTGGCGGGCGTCCCGGCGGACGGCCCCGGCGTGACGGGTTCTCCGGCGGGCGGCCCCGGCGTGACAGGTTCTCTGGCGGGCGGCCCCGGCGTGACAGGTTCTCCGGCGGGCGGCCCTGCGGACGACCCAGGCGAGTCAGGACCTCTGGCGGTCGTCCCGGCGGACGGTCCAAGCGAACCAGGATTTCAGGAGGCCGCCGGCGGAGTAGGGCAACAGAAGGCCGTCGGCGGAGCAGGAACCTCGGACCCCGACTCCTGAAGAGAGAGAAGACAGAACCGGGTGCCGGACTACAGGCTAAGGGAGGCGTCGGACTACAGGCTAAGGGAGGCGTCGGACTACAGGCTAAGGGAGGCGTCGGACTACAGGCTAAGGAGGACGCCGGGTTAATGGCTAAGGAGGACGCCGGGTTAATGGCTAAGGGAGATCGCGCCTGCTTAATGGCTAAAGAAGGAGCCTGGCTACAGGCGACTAAAGAAGGAGCCTGGCTACAGGCGACTAAAGAAGGAGCCTGGCTACAGGCGACTAAAGAGGGAGCCTGGCTACAGGCGACTAAAGAGGGAGCCTGGCTACAGGCGACTGAAGAGGGAGCCTGGCTACAGGCGACTGAAGGGGGAGCCTGGCTACAGGCGACTGAAGGGGGAGCCTGGCTGCAGGCTGCTAAGGTGGGAGCCTGGCTACAGGCTGCTAAGGTGGGAGCCTGGCTACAGGTTGCTAAGGTGGGAGCCTGGCTACAGGCTGCTAAGGTGGGAGCCTGGCTACAGGCTGCTAAGGTGGGAGCCGGGCTACAGGCTGCTAAGGTGGGAGCCGGGCTACAGGCTGCTAAGGTGGGAGCCGGGCTACAGGCTGCTAAGGTGGGAGCCGGGCTACAGGCTGCTAAGGTGGGAGCCGGGCTACAGGCTTCAGGAGACCCCGGGCTACAGGCTTCAGGAGACCCCGGGCTACAGGCTTCAGGAGACCCCGGGCTACAGGCTTCAGGAGGCCCCGGGCTACAGGCTTCAGGAGGCCCCGGGCTACAGGCTTCAGGAGGCCCCGGGCTACTGGCTTCAGGAGGCCCCGGGCTACTGGCTTCAGGAGGCCCCGGGCTACTGGCTTCAGGAGGCCCCGGGCTACTGGCTTCAAGAGGCCACGTCAGACCCTTCGCAACCAGCAGTCTTAGGACCAGCCTCTGGAGGGTCTCAGAAAGTGACATCCAATAAAGTCTTTCCCAAAGTTGGCTGTCCATGAGGGCAATAAGGGGTCTACACTTGAAAAACAACACCAAGAGGCTCAAATTCTCCAGGGTACCACGGTTGCCGAATCCTCTTCTGAGGCCCGGGGTGCCCGAAAGAACGAAGGATCCCCCTGAGTCCCCGCCTCACAGGTCAGCGACGGACCCCTCTGCGTTCCCACGTCGGACCCCTCTGGGTTCCCACGTCGGACGTCTGCGACGGACCCCTCTGGGTTCCCACGTCGGACGTCTGCGACGGACCCCTCTGGGTTCCCACGTCGGACGTCTGCGGCAGCAGGTCCTGCTGGACCCCCTCCTGTGACTTGGTGAAGCCAAGTCCTTCTGAAACCAACTCTCTGAACTTGGGCTTGACGGGAGCCGAGGGGTCGGCCAGACCCTCGGAGACAGACTCAGGAGCCGAGGCGTCGGCCGGACCCTCGGAGACAGACTCAGGAGCCGAGGCGTCGGCCGGACCCTCGGAGACAGACTCAGGAGCCGAGGCGTCGGCCGGACCCTCGGAGACAGACTCAGGAGCC